>NC_086342.1:16148492-16448492 GCF_032445375.1 Bacillus rossius redtenbacheri
ATGCTATTTTTAAGAGAATTATTTACTTCATCTTACGGGACGTATTATATTTACTGGTTATGTTGTAGAATAATACGAGATTATAAAAATGTAATAAATTTAACCTTAAAATCGTATGTGTCGGTCCCCTTTGAATAGTTTCATAAATAATTCTGGCCCTTCAAAAAGAGTGTAGTTTTAGTTGGCCATCACTGGTCTGGATCGTTGGCTGTCGAAGCCAGTTACTGACTCGGTTGTTAAGAGTACACTCCACTTGCCCTAAAGTCATTCGACCTAAAATGAATGTCGGCTGAATGCCTGTTAAGTCGAATGACTAGTAGGGGCAAATGACTTTTAGGCGAATTGAATTTTAGGGCAAGTGACGTTTAGGAGATATGACTGTTAGGGCAACTGACTTTTAGGTCAAGTGACGTTTAGGAGATATTACTTTTAGGGCAAGCGACGTTTAGGAGATATTACTTTTAGGGCAAGCGACGTTTAGGAGATATTACTTTTAGGGCAAGTGACGTTTAGGAGATTACTTTTAGGGCAAATGACGTTTAGGCCAAGTGACTTTTAGGGCAAATTACTTTTAGGGCAACTGAAATTTAGGCCAAGTGACTTTTAGGAGATATGACTTTTAGGTCAAGTGACGTTTATGAGATATGACTTTTAGGTCAAGTGACGTTTAGGAGATAAGACTTTTAGGTAAAGTGACGTTTAGGAGATAAGACTTTTAGGTAAAGTGACGTTTAGGAGATATGACTTTTAGGTAAAGTGACGCGCGCCGGGTTGTTAGTCTCCCTGGAAGATGGCTGCGACAAGGCACCCGACAGAAGCCAAGGAGGCGGTGTTCGCGGAAGGTGCGTGACGGGAGGTGGGGGGCAGTGTCGGCGGCATTGTGCGCGCGACTTCCGCTATCTGGAGGCGCGCAGGCCACCCCTCCCCCCCTGTTCGCCCTGCCCCCTGCTCCCGCTGATGCATGAATCGCGTCGGGGTATTCTTTCTGCGAAGTAATTTGCAAGAAGAATGCGACTCGCCTATCGGACCTCTTCCCCCCCTCGTCGCTACACTCTCCTTTACTCAGTTCAACCCACACAATACAAAAAAAAAACCTCCTCATCCTTCGGGTTAAGCGAATTTCTCCCCTCTCTTCATCTCCTCCTCCCCCCTCCTTCTCCCCCACTTCGGCCATCTTCCCATTCCCGACATCTAGCGGGCTGTAAATCGCTAACCCCCGGGCTCTTCTTCTCTTCAAACAATGTATGTACTATTTTTTATTTTATACTGGTCGGGACATTATCGTGGTTTGTTCGCGACCCCTCGCGGGACCACCATTTATTCGTCTTGCCGTCAACAGTGATGTAGGGGTCGCCGCGGTCTACATTTCCCCCCCCCCCCCCTCCTTCCCCAACCCACCCACTTGAAGTATTCGGCGACAACTGTCTTCTTTTTTACCCTAACCCAACTAAAACTTAAGTGTATTTGCTGGGATAGGTCTGTGTTAGGGAAGGCCCGAAACCTTTACGCCTTATTATGCTGTCTCATTCTCAGTTTGCAGTGTGCAGTATGATGGCCTTAACTCTCTTTTTCCAATACACGATTCCTGCCGCTAGCTCTGGCCTGTTTTTGGTGTGCACTGATGCCAGATACAGGCCATAGAGCACGAAAGTTTGACACAGCTGTGTAATGTTTCAAAATAATTACGTTCATTGTTGGGAGAGAAATTGTTTGCTGGAAAGAGGGATTATAAACTGAGAATTTGGGGAATAACTCATCTTCTTCTTGTATTTCGTCAAAAGCATTAAATTATTTTTACTTCTAAAGAGACAGAACTGAACGTAGCCAACTTTATTTAAAATGCCTTTATCAACTTTTTTTTCTAACAATTTTATATTGGCTCTGTTCGAGAATAGTACATGATTTAATTGAATGTCCTGGAATATAAATTTCGCGTTTATTTTCTGTCACCATATTGGCTCTGTTCGAGAATAGTACATGATTTAATTGAATGTCTGGAATATAAATTTCGCGTTTATTTTCTGTCACCAGGTTAGAATCCCCTAAGATGTTCATGTTCAAAGTCAATCGTATGTTTTCATTGCCGTGTGTTCCTTCAAGGCGTGTCAAATAACCTATTTTTCAATGAAAACGGTTGTTTTGTTTTGTTTTGTTTAGCAAACATTTGCTAATATTGACAGGTTTCTACAAATGGCTTCTCGTGTGTAAATAATTGGCGTTTAGTATTGCTCAGTACGTATGAAATCCCATCGCAGCGAGAAAAAAAAAAACTCGTGAAATTTTAGTTGCGATGCTTGACGGCCGTGAGTTTTTCGTCTGGTCGCGGGTTCGGTTCCCGGCCGTGGGTAGATTTCCTTCCTGCGTTCAGGACCGATCACTGTGTTTCCTGCGAAAAGGCAGTGGTGAACCGTGGCGTGGTCTATGTGTGTTGGGGCCACTGCGTCTCAGAGACACGAGCTTCAGGCCTCGGCTTCGTCTACACCTGCCCGGGGCATAGCTCCAGTAGAAACAAACACACTATCTGGCACTTAATCTGAGTCACATTCTGCAGGCCTCCACCGGTACACCGGTCGAAGCCTGCAGATAGGAGAAGCCTAAGATGTACATCAAGTTCTGTCCCTGCCCGAACACGCCCGAATATTCACCTTCGGCCAACCTCGGGATTTGTTTTATTTTTTGCGCAGGGGAAAAAATGAATTCAAATATCAAAAGTGGTCGGTTAGGTTAGCTACATTAAAACACTTCAAAACACTATGGACGGTTAGTTAGGTTAGTATAGCTACATTAAAATAAACAGAGAAATATAAATATATATGAATGAACCCGAGGTTGGCCGAAGGTGAATATTCGGGCGTGTTCGGGCAGGGACAGAACTTGATGTACATCTTAGGCTTCCCTGCAGATAGCCGGTGATCCGACCGGTACACCTATCCAAGCCTCTTACAGCTATCCAGGCTAGTACCGGAGAAGATCATAAAGCTGCTCACGCGTCCACGCGTTTCGGTTAGGTCAGACCGCCGGCCAGAGCAGACTAACCTGGATCAGAATGCCAGTGCGAATCCTAAATCACATAGCTAGAGACCGGAAAAAATTCGCGAATCCATTTCGCGATAGGCTAAAATACAAATAGTTATACCTCAGTGCTGCCTCTGCTATTGGCTCACAACTCACCTGGATGACTCTGGGCCAATGAGAAACACCCAACCAACGCTTTATCGAATCGCAGGCTGCTACATTGGGACGTCTCACAAGACAGCATCCAATGGGTGGGTGACATTTGACCGAGAGTACGTATAACTATGGAGTTCATCCTGCAGGTCATTGAACCCGCGGAGTTTTCCTGTCCCTACACATAGCTTGTAACACCCGGAACACGTGGTTTGAAAACTGCTCGGCATACGTGAGTGGTCGTGACAAGTCACGGTCGCGTCCGGCTGAGACGACTGTTCATTGCACGCAAATAAAACCCTTGAAAATGTGTCCACCGAAGTAGCAGGTAGTGGGGTGTGAAACTCTGCTAATAGTTATGTAATTATTGAATTTTAATAAAATGGTCTGAACTGAATGAATACACTAGGTTATTCTTCTCACCACGGAAAATACTCTTGAGACGGCCCAATAAACGACTAATGAGACACAAACAGTACAAAACACATACTGAAGTCCTTCAGTCATTACATAGCTGGGGACTTCCCTCCCAGTAAAAAAAAAGTCTTCCTGTTGGCTGCGACACGAACTACGATTCAGTGATTCCCCCGTTCAACGGGCCTTCCCCCAGTCCTGCCACGTGTGTCTTTCTCTCGCACAGGATGCGATAAGACTATCGGCTTGTCGTTTCGGCGCCACGGCTTCGGGCCTCTAGCACTGTCCTTGGGTTTTAAAAATAGTCACCAACACACTATGAACCACACGCGTAAAATTATAATTATAAAAAAGAACATTTAAATGTAGTCCAATACTGAAAATAATCATTCGAGAACATACGAAATAGCCTTGCCAGCTAAATTAAAACCAGTAAAATTATAGTCAAAAGGCTTTTATTAATAAAATAATTAAGTGTCGCCATTAATTACCAGAGCATTACTAATTATATAATATAATTACAAAACTAGGTCACCGTGACCTTGAACTTACATCCCATCTGAAATGACAAATCATAATATTTATTACTTTAACAAATACTCTGGGGAGGGCAGGGTCTTGCAAAGTTACGTGGGGTCTGTTTACGAAAGCATTTAAGTATAGGCTAGGCGCGGTTTCCGTATTCCGTTTATAAACTGTATTTATAAGAGAGCGAAAATGGTTAAAACACGTGGTTCCAGAATAATCTTTAGGCTAGGGACTTGCATTACACTTATATCTTCGTTTCTCCGCCACATAATATTACGGTTACCTCTCACTTATCATAGTTGTCCTACGCACGACGAGAAGGCAGCCTTGCGTATATAGAGTCGGTGCCACGCCAGAAGCACCAGCGAGCGTCAACCTTATGATACACTGCCTCACACACACACAAGTGCATCCCTCGCTAAAAGGGACCGCTTCAGCGCATACTCGCCCCCTGAAGTAACGTGGACAGGAAAACTTGAACGGGCGATAAGGTCGAGTATCGCGCACCTCGCTGCAGCTGCGGTTATTACATCCGAGAGAGCAAGATGGCGGGCGAAATTTCAAGGCCGCCAACTTTTTGAATTATTCCCGCTCCCTGTATTTTGCAGGGCGCGACCCCGACCCCGGGCGGCGCGCCCTCAGTGGTTGGTGTGGATTTGGCGGTTGGAGGGGGGTGGGGGTGAGGCTTGCACGGCCCTTGCACATCAAATATGCATCCGCGCGCCCTTGTCATCGACGCTAACGATTCCCGCGTCGCCGAACTGTGTTCAATATTGCAGGGCCTGCCTTCTCTCCGCCCTTCAACCCCCTTATTCGGCACTCCCGTGTCACGAGCTGGCGTCTCGTGTGTTCTCTCAAAGACCTGTGTGCTCGAGAAGTGCCGTCATCAGTTTTAAGAATAAACAAAAACATAAAACTGTCTTAAACATAATTACTTAAATTTAAAAAAAAAAAAAATAATTTTACTAACATTCTTAGTTCATAATTTATGAAATGGTGTTTTAACGGAGTGGCGTATTCAGTAATGGCAAAGTATAATAATTTTTGGCGATGTTGAGTTTATATTGGTAGCAATGAAATAAAAATGGCTACCATGTGCACATGTGTTTTTTTGCAATTTAAAATTGAGGTTATGGTTTCCAACACTCATGCGTTGCGGGTATGCAGTTTTTAATTTCTGAAACAAAATATAAATCCTTTTAACATGTTGTTTTGGTTGTTCCGTGTTGCAAAATAGATAATGTTAAACATGTATTATGGTAAATATCCTAGCAACGAAGGACCACAAAAAGTAATCAGATTTGACAGCTCTCAGAAGTTATGCTTTGCGTGGTGGTCATTGGTCTTAAACAATAATCATCGGCTATGTCGCTTTTCAGGTAATAGTTTATAATGGTCACTCTGGCACTACTTTTAAAAATCATCGAATTTTTAAGACAAATTACATGAGACAGGTGTTACCACGGTTTAATATTTTCTCCTAACCCTCGGTGGTGGTTTTTTTTTTCTGTCTCGCCCAAAAGGGCTTGAATCATTATATAAATATAGATATATTAATTTAGATCTGTTGTATCTGTGACTAGGGCAGTAGCGGGCAAGATGGCCGTGCGGCTGGTCTATCTCGGGTACATCATGTGCCTGCGGGTTATGGTTTAATAAGTTGTACTTGATTACGGTTACGGAGAGACGCAACAAGATCCATATTGTTGCTAAAAACTAAATACTTTAATTCATGTTGGTACAGCAATAAGTAATGTCGCTGAAGTAGTATGCTCGAGTATCTACATATATTCTTATTGTAAATATGTGATTTAGTTAATTTGAACGAAATCGCTACCTCCCACCTACTGAACATGCATATTTGGTTGCAACTCTTTCATCTTTCTTGCATTGTGAACGAGATTGTTTGAAAAAGGAGGGTGGGGGGGGGGGAGGGGCTCTTACGGATATTCTGAAAAAAATCGCGTGATTATATATAAAATTTGATACGATGTCTTCTCTCTAGGGCGCAAAATCTGAAGAATTCGTGGTTGGGGGGGGGGGGGGGTGGCGACCGACACAAGTAACCTCTGGATAGGGTGTTTGCATTGTCGTAAACATCATTTTGAGAAAAATAAATAAATATATATTTTACAATTTTTTTGCGAGGTTTTTTTTTTTTTAATTCCTGGAGAAGGGGGGCTTGGCCCGGGATGTGCGCCCATGTCTACTCTCCCACACGCGTCCATGCTTGTTGCTCGGCTGTGGGCGGGGACTGTCGCGGCGGCGGCGCATTAATTCCCCGCACGCGTCGCGACTCGGCGACGACAGCCGGGAGGGTCCGTGATGAATGCTCCCCCTCCCACCACCTCCCCTCGTGCCCTGGGGGGAGGAGCGGGGGGATCGATCTGCCGCGCCGCTCCGTGGCGAGCGGGTGACTTCACGTAGGGGTCGAAATTCTCCAAATATTTGACTTTCTACATCATACACCCGAAATTAAAAAAAAAAATATCAATCTTGGGATAGCGACTGTTCGTCGCTTTTGAATATGGCTACGACAGAGGCCTGTCGAAACGTCAAGACAGCACAAAATCTTTTTTCACGTACGTGGGCTTGGGCTTGTTTGTCTGTTGGCTCTGAGGTGCGGATATGTAAAAAGGAGTTGTATCTGTAAGCTGCGCGCGTCGTTGACCTAACACTATAACACCATTAAGTACTCCATTGGTTTGTTTTGTTTGTATGCATTTTACTGTTTCAAACTCCTTACAATGTGATTATTTTTTTTTAGGTGTTAAGATTGTTAATTATATAATTTTACGTGAAAATATCTAATGACTTGATACCAGTGAAATTACGATGCCTTTATCAAGCAGCGAAATGGTTGTTTTTATGCTAGCAGTAGTCGAGGGAGAGACCAGCAGACAACAGTGGTGTGCGAAGATTATGAAATACTCTGCAGCTACCGTCTCATGAACTACGTTTTCGAGGCAATATTTCCATGTGACTGCAAGGGTCTCCTCCTACCCCATACCCCCTCCCCCCTCCTCCCTCCTCCCTCCTCCCTCCTCCCTTCCCCCTCCTCCCTCCTCCCTCCTCCCTCCCCCTTACAGTCCCGGCAGTCGTGCGTTATAACTTGAGAAAGAATTATGTTACGTTGCTTGATTCAGCGCGCGATGCCTTGGCAAACTCAGTGTCGCAACAATAAAGGTTCTAGTGCCCTCAGTTTCTGTCGGCGGCCCAGAACACGCTCGGAGGATAATTGTTAGCCGTTTGCTTGAAGTTTTGTACAGAGAGTCCACATTCTGTGAGGTTAGGGGAACGTCGTGGAAGTTGAAAATTGGCCTGGGAAAGCCTGGGAATTTATTTGAAAACCTGGAAAAGTCATGCTCCATTCACCCAGGTTATGAAAGCATTATTTTCATAAGGTGGTTTAGAGCATAGTCATGCACACTGTATGGTGTATGCAAAGTTATGTTTGAAATAAATTAAGTGGAGAGAGAACTAGGTCAGCTGTGAGGATGTTGGAAGCTAGATTTTTTTTATTGCTTTCAAAAATTTTAAGAAAGGGGTATTTTTTTTAAACATTTATCACGGAAATTTGAATTTTGTTTTGTGTAAAATTCAAGGAAATTTCATTGTAGATTTATCCGTGAATTTACGGAGAAACGTGGATAATTTGTACCCAAATTTGTTCATAAACTTAAAATAAATTTTAAGTGAGAAAGGAGCGAAATAAAGCTACGTGTTTGTAATCATAAGTAAACAGTATCTAAATATGTCTCATGACTTGTCCCATACGAGTATACATCGTATGCAGAAGGTTGCTTGGCCAGTTACAAGTGTTGGCGCTTCTCTCTTCGCGCAGCAGTTGAACTGGAGTAGACGAGTTCACCGTGGTTATGAACTAGCCACGGAGCTGCTGGGAGACTCACTCCCTTCCACCCCCCCCCCCCCCCCTTTCCAAGCTTCTTTCTATGCGCCCCCCTACCCTCCACTCACTCGGAATGGGGGGGGGGGGGGGAAAAACATGAAATTATTGATGATGCGAAATGGCTGGGTTTTTGCGCGCCTGCTCGCCGGCTAATGCACTTGTGTTTTGCCCGGTGGCCGAGGAGGCGCGTTTGGAAGGGGTTGGTGTTTGGGGGAGGGTAAGTGCTGGGAGCTATTGATCACCCCCCGAGGCCTCGGGTCGTCTGCATCGCGAGGAGGGTGCGAGCGTGGTAAATACACACCCCTCGCTGGCCTCTCTCTCCCGCCACCCTGTACTTCTTACTCCTCGCCGCGACCCCTGCGGTCGGACACAGCTCGGCGCCAATAAATCTTTTCAAACGATCAAAATTTTAATTCCTTAAGTATTTTATTTATTTTCAAAAAAAAATAATATGAAACCCACAAATGGTTTACTATTGTTACGAACGTGAGCAAGGCCGCGACACTTGCAGGTGCACAGCTGGCTGACATCACGCGGCCGCCGCAACATGAGACGTTCCGCGCGCACCTGGGTCGGCCGCTTCCCCTCCCTCCCCGCGCGGCGCTGTTAGTTTTGACATCCGAAACCCGACAGCTGCGGAGTTACATACACGAGCCGCCGACACGTGTTTTTGGAGAGATTTCTGCCGTCGGTGTCGGCGCGGAATGACGCGACTGGCCCCAGCCGCGCTCGTGATTTCTGGAAAGTGTCTGGGCTGATATAAGAGCCGGGCGATGCCGGCCTCAGAGGGAGAGTTAGAGTTCAGGCGGGAGCTTTCCCGCGGCGGAGTTTCCGGGCGATAAATCGCCGAAGTCCCTGGATGAAGTTTCCAGGGCAAAGAGTTCAGTTCTGGGCGATAGTGTCGCGGGCGCGGCGGAGTCCCGAGAGAAGTTCCGAGCGAGGCGTCGGGCGGATCCTCGGCGAAGGCAAGTGCGTCGGCGGCGGCGGAGTGTGGTGACGGAGTCCCGTGGCTGAGATCCACGAGGGGTGCTGCAGCGAGAGTTGCGCCAGAGGTGCGGCCCAGTGAGGTGTGTGGATTGTAAGATATCCGAGTGGAGTCTGTTTGCGAAAAGCATTTAAGAATTTTCTGAGGGCCTGAAAGTACTTTTGATTTCGGTTGAAGTTTTTAAAAGAGTTAAAAATCGCTAAAACGGCGTGTTTTTTAGAGTATATTTTAGACATGAAACAATCGGTACTGATTCTCGAAAGCAATTGAGGGACTTGCATTACGGGAAGCCTAAGATGTACATCAAGTTCTGTCCCTGCCCGAACACGCCCGAATGTTCACCTTCGGCCAACCTCGGGTTTATTTATATATATTTATATTTCTCTGTTTATTTTTATGTAGCTATACTAACCTAACTAACCGTCCATAGTGTTTTAAAGTGTTTTAATGTAGCTAACCTAACCGACCACTTTTGATATTTGAATTCATTTTTTTCCTGCCCAAAAATAATAAAACAAATCCCCGAGGTTGGCCGAAGGTGAATATTCGGGCGTGTTCGGGCAGGGACAGAACTCGATGGACATCTTAGGCTTCTCTTGCATATACACCTCTCTGCCGTGTGGCACAATGTTGCGGTCGCCGCTCATGTGCGCGGCGAGAAGACCGCGCGCGCAGGCTCAGAGGCGACGCCAGAAGCACCAGCGAGCACCCGGAGACGGTGTCCCGCTGGTTGTGACGTAGTGCGGATTGCGGCGGGGCCCTCAAGTATTCATGGCGGCCGCTGCCCGGTGTTTATGTGCGGCGGTCCGGCCGGCCGCGCTATAAACCTCTGCTCCCAGCGCCGGTGAATATGCATAATACACACGCGTGATCCTTAATCCACGACCGTGCCGGATTAGCGATTTTTTTTGTGATGATTCTTACAGTGTGGAGGTTTGCTTTAAAACAGCCCCAACGGACATGCGCCCTTGTTGGTTTTTACTGAGTGTTATAGGAAAAAAAAAGACTTTAATAATAACATAAGGCAACGCTAGTTGATAATAAAAATAAATGCCTGGACGGCACAGATAATTCGGTGGAAGTTATTTTTAGTAAACACTACTCCTTTTATTTTTTTTGGTTGGTTTGTTGAAATTTGAAAATATTGTTCAGGCGGGCCGTGCCAAACGATGTCGCTGCCCACCAGTAGGTTGACATTACTCCAATCCGAGGATATTGATGTCATCACGTGTCCTTAGCCGTGGATCCACAACGCCGTTTTCAAAATTTTCTGTTAAATACCAAAATATTTAAAAAATAATCAAATGTCGGGCATTATTTAGTTTACACATCTAACCAACACTGGCAAAACCTGGTTTTGAAAACGTTAAAAACGGGGGAAAAAAAAGGGGGAGGGGGGGGCAAACCGAGAATGTTGGTTGCTCAGTAAATTTTTCACGGTTCAGTAAAAAAAAAATTTTTAAAAATGTAGTTTTTGAGTCATAGGCATATTTTCAAAAGTTTTTAAATCCCTATCATGCGCCACGTTATTATATACTGTGACTAAAAAGTTTATCTACGTACTTATAAATAGCCATCCTATTGATAATTCAAAATAAAATCAAACATGCTGTACTTTTAGGGGGGGGGGGGGGATTTTGAAATACTCGTGTTACAAAATATTTTGTATTCGGACTAGTCATAGCTTTAAAAAAATTACTTTGATGACCTAGCAAGTTATTTTGAGAAAAAAAAAATGGATTAAGTAAACAGTCAAAACTACCGGATTAAAAATTGTTGTTGCATGAGTCGTGCAAACAATTCTCTACCCCTCCCATACCCTCCACTAAGTATAGCATGTTTGATTTAATGTTGAATTGTCATCAATATTAGGGTTATTTATTAATACATAGCAACAATTTTTAGTCACAGTATCTAATGTTTTAGTGCAGGGAGGGGATGAAAAATATTTTGAAAATATTCCTATAATAACTTGAAAACTACGAAACTTTTTTTAAATATTTTTTTGATTCAGAACTGAGATTATTTGGCCTGTCAGCTGTTCTGGGGCTTGACTTGCAGCTAACGAGACTCCGCGAGTATACGTGTGACACAGAATCCCTAATCTGCAGTTTCCCGCGCGCAAGAAGCGGCCGCTTATCTCGCGGCTGTCGGACGAGGCTCCGTGGCGTGCAGTTGTTTCCGCTCCTCTGTCCCGCGGCTGATTTACCGGCGCAAACACGGGCGTCTCTCGGCGTCGCGACGCGCGCCCTGGTCCGCCGGCTAAGAGGATTAGAGCGCCTGTAATTGGCTCACATGCGCCACCTCGACTACTGCAACCCCCCCCCCCCCCCCCCCCTTCATCTCCTCCACGCCGCTGCAATCCAAGCCGTCTACAACTTTTCACGCGGGGTCGGTTCAGGTGATGGAGGCGTGGAGTTCTATGTCTCGCGGGAAAAGGCGGCGGATTGAAGGAGGGATAGGGATGGGAATCGAATGACATCATCTGTTTTTCATCAGTTTTTGGGCTTGGACAATTTTCCACCGTTTTTATTTTCAGAATTCGGCTTCGTTAAGTTCTGATATAACTATACGTGATTGTTCATAAAAGTTTTATTTTTTTTACTGTTCGGCAAGTAATTTGAATGACATAAAATATATATAAAAAAAAAATTATTTGTCAGTCCGCCCATGTTCTGAAAGCATGAAATCATATGGAATTAAGTTTTCGGATTAACCGTTCGTATTTAGTCTTCCTTTAAACTCCTTATTTTCAGTATATCATTCATTAAATTAATAAAAAAAATTCGGTTTTACCTAAACCATACAATGAAGTTTTGGGCTTTTGGGATATTCTAATCATTGTTTGCGTAACAAACATGTGTAGTCACAGGGGCGAATAATTTGTGTGCAGTTTGTGGATTTTTAACACTTTTTGATGAATGGACATAACTAAATAACTTTATATATATATATATGTATGTGTGTGTGTGTGTGTGTGTGTGTGTGTGTGTGTGTGTGTGTTGAGAACCGTAATTTACTGGCCTATCAATTGCTCTCGGCTTGACGTTGAGTTCTGGAACATTCTCTGTACAGCCAATTATTTTCCACGCGTGTTGTATGTTGTGCTGGTTAACCATTTTATTAATATTAAAACATTAACTGCAGCACGATTTAACTAGTGAAACATAACTTACCTCCGTGTAATTTTGAAGGGGGTGGGCATTTTTACCCCTCCCTTGACCCCCCCCCCCCCCTCCTACTTCTTCCCGACATCCAGTGCGTGCTTTGTCGCCCGGGTGATGGAGGGGGGAATTTTCGCGCCCGGCTGTAGGCGCGCTAGACGACCTTGAAAGCCATCAGGGATCCCAAATTTAGCCGCGGGACACATGGACGCCAGGCTAGCCGGTCACGAATGAATTATTAATTAGTGAATTATTAACTAGTGAAACTTCTTAAAAAAAAAAAATTATATTCCAAACAGTGCGATATGTTTCTAATGACAGGATATCCACATTCTGACACGTCAGGAAAATTCTGGGAAGTTGCAATTATTGACTATGGAAAGTCGGTGATTTTACTTGAAATCCGGTGAAAGTAACGGAAATGTCCCAGTGATGATAATTTGAGGGTGAAATGTCATGCTTCAAACTGCCATCTTTCAAATGAAAATATCTGGGGGGAAACTAGGCCAGACATGCTGGTGATGGGAGGCTCGAATTTATTTAGTTATTTCAAAAATTGGAACATATTTTAATTATATAGGGGAAAAAAGTTGGGAAGATTTGAAATGTTGGTCAATAATAGTCGGGGAAATGTTATTAAAGATTTGTATGTACACATGTTATTTGTTTTTGTTTTTTTTTTTTTTCGATTGTCTTGAACGATTCTAACCATTTGTTGTTGATTGGATGGAGTGATGAGTAATAAATTAATTAAAGCTTAACACACGACGACGGGCGATTAGGTAAGAACAGAGAACTGAAGGGGGACCCGTAAACTGCCGCTATGGCTCAAGGAACATCAGCCATGATCAGGGGCGCAAAAACAGGGGGGGGGACAATGGTATTTTGCCCCCCCCCCCTTTTTTTGAAACCTTGAAGTGGGGGCAAACGGGGGCAAATCAAGTGCTGTGTAATAAATTTTTATATAATAAAACTGCTTAAATAGCACCATTTTCCACCTTGAAATACAAATTTTCCCGGGGGAGGCCCCCCGGACACCCCCCCCCCCCCCCCGCTTCAATAGGGGGGATCGATGATTCTTTATAAAAATGTATATTGCCCCCCCCCCCCCCCCCCCCCCCCCCAATTTTTTTTGGAAATTTAGTTGTTGCGCCCCTGGCCATGATTCCCCGCTGGCGAAAGAATACCCCTCCAGCAGTCGTGACTGCATCTCGTGTTGGAGACGAGTGACCTTGACCACTCGACGACCTGCTCAGAAAAGCTTCAGTGTTCGGACAAATATCTCGACCGGCGACGTGATGTGTCGTGGACTGTGTGCCTCAGGTTTTATATTGGAGGGAGGATAAGACATGATGGATGATTTATCAGAGAGTTAACGAAATGTTTCAACCTTTAGGACTTGATCGCTCGATAACATAGAGGTAATAGCCCCGTGTGTGTGGGGGGGGGGGGGAGGGGGGGGTTGAGTTTCGAGATTGGTTTTACCCGGAGAGTAGGTAGAACAAAATTACAAGTTATGCAATACGCATATGCCGCCATTACAGAAATGAACACTGAAAGATTACAGTCTTTAGTGTGTGTGTGTGTGTGTATGTGTGTGTGTATATATATATATATATATATAATGTGGGATTTAAAAAGTTGTACATTAAATAAGAGGGGGGGATGACAAAGATTTGTCGCTACGGTTTATTTTATTTTTTATCCAGACAACTGTAAGACTTTTCGTATGCTTTTCCTCGCCAGGTTTGTCTCTGTTTGGTTCATGCATGTGAGTTGTTGAAGAGTAGCTTGGCTTCTGAGTTGTAGCCGCGTCTTTGGCGAATAATTCACCGACTTTTCGGTCGACATAAGCAGTCGCTATCATCAGGGAAACAGTTACCTGCCAGAACTTCCAGACTCAGTAGGTAACTGTTTTCCCTGATTATGGCGACTGCAATGTCGACCGAAACGTCGGAGAATTATTCGTCCCAAGGACGCGGCTACGACCCGGAAGCCAATCTGCTTGAGACAATGGCCGTGAAAGTCTGCGAACATTGTGAGTTGTTGGAGAGTGCAGTTTCACTTCAGTTCGTGCGTTGACCGGGAGAGCTGAATTGTTGCCCCTTGGATGGGCAGCCCTTTAGGATTTTTCTGACAGTGGCTAGTTTAGGTTAGGTTAGGTTAGGTTAGGTTACGTCACGTCACTTTACAAACTAACCACTGTCAGAAAAATCCTGAAGGGCAACAATTCAGTCGCCCCCGTTGACCGAGGGCGCGAGTGCATTAACGGAACAGCGGCGCGCCAGACGCCGACGCAGCGACGCCCGCGACGCCGAAATGCCAGAGGTCCCCCCCCCTCCTCTCCCCTCCCCACCGCCTGCACGTCTCGCCGCACTATTCTCGTAGCAACCTGGCTGTTTCGCCCGCGGACATGAGGCATTACTCCGGGTTTATTTCTAGCCACGTGTTCCGCTCAGAGCTTGCGCCGATGTTAGTTCCTCTTCAGCAGTATTTTACCTCTCCCTCCTCAAGTCATGGGGAACCATGCGAGATCTTGGTGTGTAGAGCTGTTACAACTCATGTGGAGACAATGATTCTATTGTGAATGATATGAAGTAACTTCCCAAACCCCCCCTTTCGTTGGCGTAAGTGTTTTGAATACAAATATTCGTTTCATTTCTGAATCCCCTCCAGAAATGAATTTCTGTATCCGCCACTGGTTACCACGGTCCTCTTTTTTTTTTTTGTAGCCTCGTTAACTGTCCGGGCGGGTTTGCGGACAAACTAGCAACTGTCCTTGCTTTTCAAACTAAAATAATAGCCTTATTGTAGTTATAATATGCTGAAGATTTAAAAAAAAAAATTACACTATCGAAATGTTTGTTCGTATCCTATTTGCTGACTTGGTAATCCCTACACTTCTGCCGGAAGGTGATAGGAAATATTTTGGATATTGTGTGCTGTACCGGCATCCACATTTTAATAAACGTAGACTTTAATCATACTACACACAAGTCATTGACGATAGTTTGAATTAGATTTAAAAAATACCCCTTCCCCCCGCCTTTTCTCTCAAATTCGAAGTAGCAAGCGGGGAAAAAACTAATCACCGTTAATGGGCGATTTATGTTTCTGGAACTGTAGCCATAACAGAAAATTAACTTAAAAAAACAGAAGAAGAAAAAATGTGTACTCTTGTTTCAAGTTATTTTGGTATAAAAGATTGTTTTTTTTTATTTAGGCGAAGATTACTAATTATTTGTTCAACATAATTATTCATAGTGTTCCGTAGCTTTACTATTTTCATCTCGGTAAAAAAAAAAAATCAACTACGAGCTGGGAAAGTTTCGACTAACATATTTCCCTTGTTAACTTAATCATCTATTATGATCGGTTGTTTCTCGAGCTTCAAACAATATTTTACAAACCACAAAGCCATCACTGTTGGTAGCAAGGAAACGTGATGTAAAAATTTTGAAATGTAAAAGTACTGTGTAATATCTAGTTTTTGTGGTTGTACAGTTTGTTTGTATATATGTATATATTTGTATTAATTGACCTGTTCTATATCCCGGAGTCCTTACCTCCATATGGGATCTACAGAACAAAAATTGAATAAATAAATAAAAAATAAAATATGTGCATCAAAAATTCTAAATTTCCAAACACAATAGATATAATCATATTAAAAAAATGCGTTTTAATTTTTTAAAAAAGTAGTTTTATTAAGTAAAATTCGTGTAATTTGTTTCGTTTTTCATGTCACTTTTGCAAATAAGTTTGGAGGGGGGGGGGGGGGAAATGAAACGCAGATGAATAAACTAACGCGTTATAAATGACTTCTCCGTCGACTCTCGTGTATGACGTGGCCCAGGTGCTCGGGAGCTTGTGGGGGAGGGGGTTGGGGAGGGGAGACTGATTAGCGCCGGCCATGGCAGCTGTCGACGCTGCCCTGGGCGCTGCCCCGCTCGGCCCGGCCTCTTTCGGCAGACGCCCCGAACTAAAGCCGCGTGGCGCCACTATCGATTTTCATCACGATCCTCCCTCCCTTTCCCCCCTCTGCCTTGTGCCCCTCTCACCCCCCCCCCCCCCCCCCCCTGGGTCTGCTGTGGTTTTGCCTGCTGGCGCGCCCGCCGTCTGATGACAACCTCCTCCCTTCTACATCCCACCCACTCTCTCTCTCTCTCTCTCTCTCCTGCGAGACGTCGGCGGGCAAGGCTCCACGCTCCCACATGCTTGCACACACTCCCTGTTTTCTTCCGAGGGCGCCCTACGGAGCGAAGCAGGGCCGTCCAGTGAAACCTGGTGCCCGGTTTGTCAGGCCTCGCCTCATCTGATTATTTGATGTACATCTTTTCAAAACCCCACAGTTGAAAAAAATATATATTTATCTAAAGACTGTGTGGAAATTACAGTGGCCATAACTGAACTGTAAATGTGATATGAGTATCACATTCCTTGTAGTGGTTTTGCTATGAATTCTGTTAACAAATAAGACTTGTGATTGTAATCTTATCTGGGTAAACCCAAAGCACTAAAAAAGTATCTGGAAACTCATCCTGGCTCCCCTGGTGCACAGGAATCGGGGATTCCCTCTCCCCCCTCCCCCGGTTCCCCTCCCAATCATCCCCCACTGCCCTGTCTATTGGACCGCACCTTAGTAGGGCACTGGTCTGCTGTGGTACAGTGAAATGCTCTTTAGTACAGCACTTGTCAACACCAAATGTGAGAAGTAACTTGCTGTCACTCTTTACGAGGGCCAGACATCATTCTAGGAACTATTCTGAGAACCAAACACATTAATTAATATTAAATGTGTTACAACAATATTTTAATTATGTATTACTTTGTTGAGTAACTAATAAATGCAATATGGAGCATGTCATTAAGAAACAAAAAAATAGTTCTCTTAAAAATATTTGCCAGAGTGAAAAAAAATTATTTGTGTATATGTACATATGTGTGTAATTATATGTAATTTTTTTCTTTAATAATTTTATGAAAATATTATGGCTTCATAACAGTCTCTGCTGACAACTTATTAAACATATGCAAACAAGTACAGCTTAAACATGACTGTACCTTTACCTGATAATATTTCTGTGTTGAAAGATTCTTCAGGCAGGCTGTGCAAAACAATGATGTGGGCTTCTAGTCACTGCACTGAAATGAAATGTGACAGTAGTGATGAAGTATGAGTGAATTAAAAATGCTGGCAGCACAGTAACGTGACCTGGCAGCCACAGTCTACAGTTGGAATCCATCTGAAAAAAATATGAACCGGAGGGGCTTGGTTGGTGCCAGACTGCAGAATGCTGGATTAAAGACCTTTCCATGCCTTGTGGGAGGTTGCGTCAGTCTTGTCAGAAAGGTCTAGGGGTAGCAGTGTGTTACAAATACTATTCTTGTTTAGTTTTTAAAAACACTGCAGTTATATTAACCTTGTTTGATACTACATATTGGTTTTCTGGTTGTCACAAGATTCTGTTATTATTTCAGGATTCATTTAGATATGTGGTTAAACATATGTTATATTCAGTCAAATCTCTTTGGTGGAGCATTGGGGTGGTGGGGGGGGGGGGATTGTTTGAACCCCAAAATGGCTGGGACGATGACCCCTGAAAACCTGCAAACAACATTTTTTTACAGCTGTAAATGCTCCTTTGTAGGAGAATGGAGACACGATTATGAAGGGGCAATTAAATATTGTTAAAAAAATTAAACTATACATTGTTTACATTTAAATAAACACCCGGAGCTAGATAATAAAAACATTTCTAGTTTAAGTGGGCTAGAATTTCAATTAAATGGCGTCAACAAATTTTACGGAAAAATATATATACAAAAGTACTAAATTTTAATGATTACATCTGCTAAAATTACATGGAAAATTGGTGGTAGTTATACCTATTTACTTGCATTATTTATGATATGGAATATTGGATGGTGTCATTAACACAGGCTACATAACACATTTTAATAATTTTCATAAAAACTTGTCTTCATACTTTCAACAAATACACAAATTTGTGTATGAAAATTTTATTAATGAAATCTTACATTTGGCTGACCATTTTAAATTGATCCAGTATGATTTCACTTATGTTGTATGAAGCATTTAAACTTCCTATCTCTTAGTGTTGTTGGTTGTATGTTGGCTTATCTTGCAAATCTGGTTTTGAATGTGTTTTTGGTAACTAATGGGTGTTTATTTGGCATTAAGTATTAGTAGTGGAAATGGTTTACTGTTGGCAGCCATGTTTAAATTAGAATTTCAATGAAAATGTATATGTACGTGACAAATGAAAAATTTGGACATCCTAAACATTTATAATTTTACTTTTTGTTTAGAATTTGTTAGGTACTATAGTAGGTATTACCTACGTGCCATACAAACTCGAAGTGTTTCTTTTATGTATGTCAAAAGTGAGAACATGAATTTAGTAACAAATATATTGTACTGTTTTACTATAGTATAAGTGTTAAAAGTGATTCTTTTTTATTCCAAAGGTGTACTATGCCAAGAAAAAGAGAAGAGCGCAGCAAACGCAAGGTGAAGACAGCTCGCACAAGAAGGAACGCAAGTTGTACAATGATGGCTTTGATGATGACAACCATGACTACATCATAAAGAATGGGGAGAAATTTCTCGATCGTTACGAGATTGACTCGCTCATTGGCAAAGGCTCCTTTGGTCAGGTGAGATTTATACTCTGGTGTTTTTATTGGTGAAGTGTCATTAAGGATCTTTCTTAAACGATGCTGATATCTGTTATGGTATATAGTAATTTATATTATATGTTTTTGAGAGGTTTTTGTTTGATGGGTAAAGTTTCCTTTAGTTTCTTAATTTTGGGCTTTGTATTTATTGTGAAACCATTTCACAGGAGTTAAGTGAGTTAAGGCTTGATCTTACAAAATAGGTTATTTGATTTTAATGTAATTTATGTTATTGATTTGTGAACTCTCAAATACAGCATTAATTTGGTAGGAGTATTTTTGTGAAAATGGAACGGAAGTCAATGAACGGAAATTTGGCACAAAGATGGTGGCCCATGTGTAGACACGCAAACCCGTATATTGTCACTTTGGTAAACATTAGGGTTCATACCAAATGCATTGGTGTGCCAAGTGATACTTTATGATAATGAAACTACCCTGGAATATATTTGGTAAACTAAAATAGTCATAGTAAAAAGTAACCCCAAGTTTTAAAATATGTAAGCAATCTGGCATTGCACTGTTCATAATACAAAGTCTTATTCCATACCCAATTGTTCCGATAGTGCAGTGGTAGAACACACAGTTGTTAAACGCAAGGCTTAATTTTGACGTGGTTCAAACCTTGTCATTGGTTTTTATTTTTACTTTTTTTTAAGTGACAGATCATTATTATTATACAAATTGTGTTTTAAGCAAATATATATGAGTACATTTTATTTGTTTATATTATTTCTATAATAATATTAAATACATTGCTCAGTTCATTGGATTGATTATTATTAGGTAGGCCTATATCCTTTATTTTTACATAAAATAAAATAAATTAGATTAATTTTAAAAAATGAATGTCCATGAATTTGCAAAGGTATTTAAAACATAACTTTATAATAGTGTATTAACTTTAATACTTAAGTTATAATTTATAGTAATCTAACTTGGGGGGATATGTTATAGTATTAACCTTTTAGTAAATTTTAACCAAATGGGCAATATTTTAATAAAATTCCTTGTAGAAAATTAGTTCAAAGCCAGGGTTTAGTATTTTTTCAAGTCTTTTTTGCTTTTATCGGAGCATTTTCATTATATAGTGTAACCTTTCGACCTGCAAATTGAATGATTCAATAGTCAACGTAGCTGCTCTGGCAGCAAATTTTATTGGTGGGTGCAGAACTAGGTGTGATTTGCATCCATAAGCTTAGTTAATAATACAATTAGCGTATAGGTATTTATCACGCTCTGCGTTATTTTAAAGAATTTTACGTTAAATTTTGTGTCTTAGTTTCGTATTATGTTTATTTGTAACATGAAAAACATGAATTTGCTCGTTACAAAGGTGAGGTGTTTACACATCACTGGCAAGTACTAAAAGACTCTCTCACATTTTTTTATGTTTCATAATTATGATCACTTTCATGACCTATTACATTTTTAAAGTAACATTTAGTAAAGAATTGGTGATAAATTTACAGGAAAAGTCCCCTAAATATCCCATCAACATATTTATTTATTTTTATTTCTGCAGTATCTTATATTTTTAATGTTCTGATTTCACAGTTTGGTATTTAATGCACTTGTTTATTTATGAAATCACTTTTTTATTTTGCTTATGTATTACCTACATATTACTTTAAAATGATTTTTTTTTTCTAGTAGTAAATTTTCTTAAAACTGATTGTGACCTTTAATTTTCATTTATAAGCTTAGGTGTAATACACTGTATATATTTTGATTTTGCATCTCTTTCCTTTAAAAAATATTTAAATTTAGCTTTTTCCCTCAACATTTATCATCTTAAAAATGTTAGTTCAAGGCAAACTAAAACAGCACATTAAAAACTTAATTTAAAATACTTCAAAATACATTTACTCATGTAATCATCTCCATGGCATTTTATAGTACATGTCATTAGATATCTCAGCATGCCAATAGTTTCAAAGCCATTTATATCTACTGCAAATTTTTTTTTGTTTGTAAAAAAATATGACAGAATAAACACATACTATTTTTTTTTATAGTTAGACACGTCATTTCTCATCAGGATCATTGTGATAAGTCAAGCCGGGAAGGGTATTTCAGGATCATATGTTAAAAAGCATTTCAAATGTATGATTTTTGAAGGGCAAAAATTAAATCAACTTGGAATTTTCTTTAAAGGGGTTTTGTATATTTAAGTTTTCCATGTAATTTCTATTAGTGTTCTGAGAAATGCTTCAAAGATCCAATTTCTTCCGTGTTTGCTAATTTGGCGTAGCTCATTATCAATATCAGTCAAGTGAACTGAGATGGTGCTAGACTCCATTTCTGAATACCAGTATATCAAAAGTGTCCCGGATATCTGTAATATTTAATATTTTTATCTTCTCTGAAGTTTTGTTTCTCCACTAGTTACAAGTGGCTGTTTTCTCCCAGGTTGTGAAGGCATACGACCATGAAGAGCAGTGTCATGTTGCTATCAAAATCATCAAGAACAAGAAACCTTTCCTCAATCAGGCCCAGATTGAGGTTAAGTTGTTGGAAATGATGAATAAGGCTGACGCAGACAACAAGTATTATATAGGTAAAGACGACAAAATAGGCAAGTTGTGTACTTGCTGCATATTTTAATGATAGTTGTTAACGGAGGTAGCATGCAGAGGAAATGTTTTCCTGTTGTAGCAGCTTATCAAATCAGGTGTATATTGTACGACAACTGTCTTGAATTTTTTTTTTTTTGTGAAATTTTTAATGAAAACCCATAATTGCAATCACCTAAATAATAAGCTATTATGCTTCTCCACCACACTAGCTGTCTGTATTTGAATTAGAATATTTAAATGTGGGGGCAGGTGCAAGTGTTGAATAATGTATCTTACACATTAATTTTGTCATAGGAACTCTTTATATACGAAGTCTTGCATTTCTTATGTAAGATGTCCTCAGCTTCTATAATAGAGACTTTGCAGTAACTTATATTATATTGCAAAATTCTCTATATTTTGTATGTATATCATCACTATCATAATTCGTCATAGGTATATAAAATGAAATAAATATTAATATGTACACATTGATCTGACAAAACATGAATTTCATATTCTTATTAAAAATAATTTTTTAAATGTGTCAAGGATTATGTTATAACACCTATTTTGAAAAGAAGAAAAGTGTAAATAAAAGTTTCCATTAATTTTTTTTAATAACAACCTAAAATATTTATTTGAGATTTGATTATATCATTTGTTTACATATGAAATTTAATCACTTAACTCAGCCAACTTTTAAAACAAATTTTATATTTTAATAAAATATGTGAATATTAAGATTTATCTAGAATATCTTGAAATGTTGATTACCGTATTCAACTTGGTGCTATTAAATTTTAATATATTAAAAACTAATTTTTTTTTTATGTTCGCCGTGGGAAAAAAATTATGACCACAGTGTTAACTCATTGTATCAGCACTGTTCAAATAATATTCTATGAGTTTCAAATATGAAAGTCCTACTCAGGAAACCAGACCATTGAATTACTTGTTATGTGAATACTAACTTCTGTTTAAAATTCAAAGTAAATAATTAAAGAAGCATAAGTTAATATCATGCTTCTTTGATCTTCAAACTAGTTTCTGACTTACATGATGATTTCTTTTCACAAAAAAATGTTTATTGGTTGGTGATTCTAGAAATTGGTGTTTTGAGGTGTGATATGAAAAAAAATGTTACTGGTACATGAATTAATTTGGTAAATGATGACAATACACAAATATCCAATACAGTCTTTTATACGTTGCTTCAATTACACTTTCTCATAGTTTACACAGTCAAGTATATTAGGCCTTTTTAAAAAGCTATATTCTGAACCTATAATTTAGGCATGTTCTGAGAGGAAAACACCTTATTTAGCAATATAGGCTACCCTTAGTCATTTTTTCACCTTTCATACCTAATTCTTGAAACAAGCATTGATTTTAGAATTTAAATTGTGTTATCAATGCTGGTTGTTTTGATTAATACATACATAATACAAAATGCCATTGTGGATTTTCTGAGTAATCACGTATGATATGTAAAGGGTACTGACTTGATGTAAGTTTTTGGACATATGCCATTGCAAAAACTTTATCTGTTGAAGAAAAACTAAAAAATAAATAAAATATTTCTGTGTCATCATTAGTGGTTTTTTTCTTTTTTTTTCCTTCTTTCTCTTAGTACGTTTTTCTTTGTTTTTCTTTGTTTGTTGACCATATTCCTGTTACGGAATATTTTGTGGTGTTTATATCTTTGTTGACAACAGCAATTTTTTGCTTAATTTTGTGTTTTTTGTCTCTTTTTTTGGGGGGTATTTTTATTTATTTATTTCTTTATTTTTTAGTTTTTAGTTTTTCTTTAACAGAAAAAGTTTTTGCAATGGCGTATGTCCAAAAACTTACATCAAGTCATGCACTCCCATTGCACAAATCTTTCAAAGATAACGTAAAGGGTACTAATGTAAAATACATTTTAAAGTTCAGAATGTTTATGAAATTTTTTGAATGTCTCTTTGTCATACTTACCACTTCATTTTTTTTAACAGTAATGTTAATTACAACTTCCCCGTCTTTTTCCCACAGTTAAATTGAAGCGCCACTTCATGTGGCGTAACCACTTGTGTCTGGTCTTCGAGCTGCTCTCGTACAACCTCTACGACTTGCTCCGCAACACCAACTTCCGCGGCGTCTCGCTCAACCTGACGCGCAAGTTCGCGCAGCAGCTGTGCACGGCTCTCTTGTTCCTGTCCACGCCCGAGCTGAACATCATCCACTGCGACCTCAAGCCCGAGAACATCCTCCTGTGCAACCCGAAGCGCTCCGCCATCAAGATCGTCGACTTTGGCAGTTCGTGTCAGCTTGGCCAGAGGGTGAGTAAGACCATCGCATGGTGTCTAAAGTATAGGTCACCAAAAAGGTCACTAGACTCCAAATGCAAAAATTGAGTTATTTAAATATACTACGAGCGTAGTTCTGAATAATGTAGGTTTGTGCATAACTTTCATAAGATTTCATCTTAATGAGAATTGTGTTAGCTTATTTTTAAGCCACGCTGGTTGTGTGCAGCCATTAGTCTTCCACCTGTGGCCATTGCTAGAGTTTTCGTAAGGTCCAGAATTTGAAATTCCCACCAGCTGGACTATGGGAACAGTTATGTTAATGTTTACTAGCCACACCACACACCAATTAGCCTATCATCATGAAAGTTGAGGAATTGACTTGTCTCAAATATTTGACACTTGCAAATAATTGCATGGTGATTGTTTACGAATGAACATTGCCAACCACATGTAGTTGTTTACAGACACTGTTGAGAAAACAGTGGTAGAAGAATATGTAGTCTAAAGGTACTACTTTCTAGAACTGTCAATGTAAGACATGTTATTTGATATAAACTCTTCTTTTGCCATTTTTCCTGACTTTAACTTAACCCAGTTTTCTGTGTTCCATATAAACAAACACACAAACACCCCCTCCTCCCCCATACCATCAATCACTCTGGCAAAATATTGCATAAATCACACAAAATAGTTAGCACCATTAATTTTTACATAACCAACACTACTAGTCTAAAAAATACAATTGTATTTGTTTGATCTTTTTTTTGTGCTTTAAATTAATACCCTTTTTTAATATCTCTTACTTTTATTCCTGAAAGTGTTAGATTATTAACTGCTCACAAATTTACGATTAAAATGAATGTTAATCATATTTAAGACACTACTATACTAAAATCCAGGTTTTGTCAATTTCCCTTTTTTTTTTTTTTTTTTTCATGTTTTTAGACACCTTTTAAATTTCCTGAGTTTTTTACTTTTTTTTTCCCTGTCTACTCAATCCTTGAATTTTTCCAATGTATTTAAGCCTGATGATTAAACAATTTTTTCATTCAGTTTTACACGCTTCAGTTGTGTTGAGAAAAAAGAATGACGTTTGGATTCATGCTGCAGCCGAAATGTGGAAGTGTGTAGACGTGGGGCTGCTGTGGATGCTCGCAGATATACCAGTACATCCAGTCGCGGTTCTACCGGTCGCCGGAGGTGCTGCTGGGGATCCCCTACGACCTGGCCATCGACATGTGGAGCCTGGGCTGCATCCTGGTGGAGATGCACACCGGCGAGCCCTTGTTCAGCGGGGCGAACGAGGTGGACCAGATGAACAAGATCGTGGAGGTGCTGGGCATGCCTCCGAAACACGTCCTCGACCAGGCCCACAAGGCGCGCAAGTACTTCGACAAGCTGCCCGGCGACGGCTCCTACGTGCTCAAGAAGCCCAAGGACGGCAAGAAGTACAAGCTGCCCGCCACGCGGAGGCTACACGACATCCTCGGCGTGGAGAGCGGGGGTCCCGGCGGCAGGAGGTAACTTGGCCGTGTCCGGAAGTCATGTTGTTAGTATTACTATGCAGTCCATCTAGTTGGTTATTGACGTGACGTCAATAAATCGAACACCGGCTGCATGCACCAAAAAGTGTCCCGTTACGCTGTGTCCCGTTACACATGATGACTCATTGTCCCGTTACGCACATTGTCCCGTTACACACATTGCCCTGGTACACTGTGTCCCGTTACGCTCATTGTACGCTTGCGCCGCATCTATCTCTCTTCCACTCGATTGGAACAACCATGGATATGAATTTTTCGAGGCACATCAAACTTGAAAACACTCCCATTCGGTTCCTACTTTTCCCATCATCGTCCTATCATTAAAAAGAATAACACAGATTGGAAGAAGTTAAATAGCAAACATGTATAAAAGTTATCGTTAAAATAATCTCTTCGTTGAAGTAATAAACATGTTTTAAATAATGAGTGCAAATGAAAGTAAATTTATCGATTATATTGTAGATTTCATTTCACTCCTTCTTTGTATCCATACAAAATAGTGATAATTCAATAAAAAAAGATTGTATTTTATTCATAAAAGTATGCAATCATTTCATCAATGTTTTGTTATGACGTCAGGTTAAACTATCGTCCGTAAACCGACTTTACAGACAACCAATTTTTTTTTTCAAGTCTGTTCCTGTTGTCACCAACAGTACAACCATTCTGCTTCTGCACAACCTCATTCTCATGCTTTTACCTTGTGATTCTGCAGGCTGCCGCAGGCAAGAAACTATAATTAATAAAAGTAAAAAAGTCTCTATAGCAGCAAGGTCATTATAGATGAAAGCACAGGATAGCGCAAATCAGGAATTTTCTGGAAATAATTGGCCATCCCAAACTGTAATCAGGATTAATGAGTCAAGATTGAAACCCTGGGTCCTTTGGAATGTAATTCCAGTGTTCTAGTACTGCACCATCTTGGCTTTGTAAAATTACTAATTACTAGTACATATCTATAAATGTGCGCTAAAGTTACTGTCCATGCCAAACGTTTTTTTGGTGGCTGGCTGTTTGTTGTGATCTGGTCAACTTGGGTAGTTGAAATTTTTGACATTCCAGCTGTATACTGACTTACAATAATGTTGATTAATGATTGCTGCGATACACGTATAAATTGGTAGCATTTGAAAATATGATTGCATTATGATAATGATCCCTCGATACTCGTGTACATATACTATCAATGGTAACGCCACAGTGCACCTGGGGTTTTCATGGCAGGGTGATTGTGTGGTGGTTTATCGTAAGATTTATCTTGATGTCACAGTCCACAAGCAGGTGCCTTCCCTCGTGAACCCCATATGTTGCACCCCACATTTTCAGCCTCCCAAGATGTTTGGTGCAGACAGAAGTTAGATACTGATGGTGGGGAATTCAGGTTTCTCAGTGGCAATGAACACTAAATCTGTCACTCTCATGATGGGGTTTAGGACATTATTTCAGTCCTAATCCATTGTAATTTTGCTGCTGAATTGGTTATAAATCTTTTATTATCCCGTAGGCCCATTGTATTAATGTTTTGACTTTCGTGCGTACAAATTATGTTTGCTTCTTGGTGTGTGTGTGTGACGTGGAGGTACTTGTCGCAGGCTAGGGGAGCCCGGACATTCGGTGTCGGACTACCTCAAGTTCAAAGACTTGATCCTCCGCATGCTGGACTTTGACCCCAAGACGAGGGTCACGCCGTACTACGCGCTGCAGCACAACTTCTTCAAGAGGACTGCAGACGAGGGCACCAACACCAACCCCAACTCCGGCAGCGCGAGCACCAGTCCCGCCGTCGTGGCGCCGTTTGTCGACGCGAGCAGCCCGCAAACAGGTGCGTCCGAGCTGTGCTTGCTGTCCAGTCGCCCGACTGTTTGTTTCACTGCATCTCACCGGCCATGTATCCACATTGTGTGAACGCACAAAACAAAAGGTAGATTACTCTAGTTAAAAGTTAAAGGAACAGAATACTTCAGATATGTTGAAAAGAAATTTCTGATTTATTTACTGTAGTTTCTTTCAATGTTTAATCTAATGAGTGCTCTCTAGTGTAATTGTTTTTTTTTTTTCATAATTAACATTTGTACTTAATGCATTAATCTTTTTTTAATTAAAGGAAAATTAATATTTATAAGGAAGCTTTAAGAGAGATAATTGGTATTTGAAGTTGTTCTGAACTGATAATGCTTCTTACACAACCTTAATATTTATCTTTGTATATTCAGTGATATATAAAAAAAATTAAATTTACTATGAATCATAATGTACAACAATAAATATCAGTGGTAAAATACAAGTTATTTATGGACTTATTTTGGCTGATGCAAGTTGCTTTTTGTATTTTGTATGTGTAATGTTTAATTGTTTTTCTGTGGCTGGTTGTATGGCGCACAGCTGCAGGAGAAAGGGGTGCAGGTGTCAGGGACTAGGGTAGAGAGTACTCTGTAACACAAGGCTGTTGTTCCTGTGCAGATGTTATCCCAGCACAGTTTGTGACCCGATGACTAAGTCTAAGTGGGGCCCCAGCTAGTTCCGCAGGCGCCTCTAACTCGTCCTAGTATATTCAGTAAGTGTGGCCCATTAACCATCTTTGTACACTTCCCCACCCCCTTCCCCTTTTTCCAGCTCCCAGTATCTGTCTAATGTACATTTGTAGGCTTGTACTCCTGTAGCCTCATTCCAGATTTCTTTCGTAGTTTTATTATTAAGAGCAATTTAATCAGGGAACATGTTTTTTTTTTTTAATATCGTCTTGCACTCCTTTCTTTATTTAAAATTGTTTAGAATGTTTTTCTCCATAATTTTTACAGTTCATGAAACAAGAAATGATCATTTATGACATAGGTATGCACTGAACAGATATCAGTTTTTTTTTTTAGTTACCTATGAACAAAGTGCATGAAATAGTTACCAGAGAAGTTTTAGAAATATGTATGTATTTCCCCCTTCCTCCCTCCTCTCCAAGTGGTGTTCTAGTATGTATTTATCCAAACACGAAAACCCCACAAAATGGAACACGGTTTCCAACAATGTGCATGTTCGTTCGTTTGTACGTATTGCACGCACCGCACGTACATGCTACTTCATCAGAGCTGCTTCATAGCAGTTTCTCACCTAGTGCTCTTTGTGCATTTCTTTGACATAGTGTACAGCTATAGTCGGTAGGTTCATGAAAAGTGAATGCAATTAAATATAGTATGTTCTCGATTTCAATTGGAAGAGGTTTTGCAATAATTTTATGACCTTTCATGCATATTTACTGCTGCAAGATTGTTTTACTTAGGTTTTGTGTTATTACATATTTAACATGTGAACGGAAGTAAGTATTGTTAGTTAGTCTATTTGGCTATTCTTTTCGTAATATTTTTTTGAGAAGTAAAAGTTGAAATAGCAGAAAAAAAATTTACTTTCCTAATAGTTTTTTTTTTCCTTTGAGCAATTAAACTTAACATTATCATAAATCAAATAAAATTATGTTACATTAAGTTACTGTTATGCTGCTTGTTCAGAAAACTTACTTACATAACAACATAAATATTTATACAATACTTGTACTGTATTTTGAATTAGACTTAACAAATCTAACCAAACCTTTCACTTTATGACTATCCTCATATGCAAAAAAACCAGCAAATCCTTGATAAATCTTGGAAAGTTTGTGGGCTGATTTTTATTGAGGGTGCCTAGGTTTTCACAGAGGAAGGTGGTAATAATGAGAGCACTATTTTATCTGTACCCAAGTATGCATATGCATGCCATACACAGTGTGTTCAGAAATTGCTGGGCATAATTTTAATAGGTGAAGGGAATGCTAACTAAACCATTTCTGGTTGATGGAAACATGTCTGTAATGCTACCCTGCAAAGTTACAGACACTAACAGTAGCGTGCAATTCAAGGATCCACGCCAGTGACTTAGAGGATGCAATCAGAACATAGTGACATATCAAGTTCAGGCGCTCTGCGGGGAAGCAGGGTAATGAGCGAGGCACAAACTTTTAAAGTTAGCCGTGTGCACTAGCAACCATCAGTCTGGTGTACATCTCAGTGAATTGTGGTTGTGTGGCTGGGTGGTTAACGTGATGCACGTTATAATGACTACCTCCACTTCCTTCATGTC
The DNA here is from genome assembly GCF_032445375.1 of Bacillus rossius redtenbacheri. Taxonomy (NCBI): domain Eukaryota; kingdom Metazoa; phylum Arthropoda; class Insecta; order Phasmatodea; family Bacillidae; genus Bacillus; species Bacillus rossius. The sequence continues at coordinate 16,177,864 of NC_086342.1, forward strand.
CTGCCAGGGCTGTTACATGTGCCGACTGGCTGTAACTGAGAGGAACAACATGTGGTTTCTGTGGTTTGAAACCACCCAACACCTACTGTGGGACAGCATCTTGTGACATGTTTCCGAACTATGGTAGGAGGCGGTGGTTTACGTGATGTCGGTTGAGGCGGCTTGTGAACTTCTGAATGATGTGCTACAAATGCTCGCAAGAGAGTGAAACAACATACTTCATCACTGCAATTTGCCTGCAACCACACAACCTCTTGGCCACTGGAATGGAGCTTAGAAGCATGCAAAATTAAAATTTACATGCTACTGTTTGCATCTGTAACTTTGCAGGATTCATTAACTGAAAATGCTTGTTTTAAACATTCCCTGCTACCCATTAAATTCATCCCCTGGCAATTTCCAAAAACTGTATATTAAAATTGTCTAAATGTAACATTCCAAAAGAGGAATTTTTTCTTGTGGTGCTCTTAATTATTCCTGAGCTAACAATCCTCTGTGATTCAATCTTTTTTTGTATGTGACTGGGGGTGTACTTACAAAAATTGTTGTTGGTTGGTTTTTACAAGATGTTGATATGATAATAGAAACACATATTTATTTAGCTTTTTGAAAAAAAAATTACCAATTAATAACTATGTGGTTTCCTTTTAATCAGGAATTTGCATTACATAGTAATTTAATAGGCCTTGGTAAACTTGAAAATATTGCCAAAGTATTGAAATAGTGAAAATATTACAAAGACTACACAACTAGAAATGATTCTTTTAGCAATGAGGGAGCATTCAGCATCCCACAAAAAAAAAAAAATGATAGCTTATACAGACAGTTTTTAAGTTGATGAAAAGTTTAATTTCTAAGACCATGTGTTATTTCAAATGGAAAATCAACTTGCTGAAGGATTATTTAAAAATCAATTTAAGGCTATGGTTTTAATACAATCTAATGTATGCATCTGTCAACAGTTAAGAAGGTAGTATGGATTCTGGATTTTTTCATGTCGCTGTACAGAAGTACACATGTGATAAAGCGAGGATAAGGCTCGGCTTCAAGGTCACAGTTTTGAATCATCGTTGCCTAGCCTGAGAGTTTGGCGGACAAAGATAACGGCCGGCCGAGTCAAACTCGCTTCCCATTGTCAGACAGAGGCATGCACCTGCCTGCCTGGGTTTACAGCCCACTCGTTTAAATAGATTTGTCGCACTGATATCTTGGGCCCTTTGATTGTTTATTTGATTTGCTCCATAGAATTCAGCAATCCCTGATCTCACAAGAGTACTCATCAGTTCTACATCTGATGGCTAAGTAAGTTTATTCCCATCCCCAGGTGTCACAGTTAGAGGAATTAGATGAGGCCGGCGAGATTTTACTTCAAATTTAAAATGAGGGAAAGACTGATGGATATTTAGTATTGACAACCCGTCACAAAATACATATCGAAAATAGGGTGTATCACCAATAATTTCAGTGTATTCATTTTACGATAGTAGTGAGTTTTGCGATGGTTGTATAGCTGTTTTTCAGATGCACATATCCAATTATGTAGCGTTACCTCTTAAAACCTTTTTTTATCTGTAATAAACTATTTGTTAAGCTCCAACTTTCAAGGCAACATACACCCACCTTGGGAAGCATTTTAGGCCATACATCATGATACATTTTCATGATGAACCTGGTGCCAAATTTTGTCATTCAAATTTATCCTTTATAATGTCATAGCACAAATTCTTGAGTTACTTTTATTTTTTCCGGCTATCTAGTTATAAGTGATTTAAAGCTGCAAACATCATAGTAAATGCCTACAGTTAATGAGTATTAGACAACTTTAAAATAAATCCTGGTGGTTTATTTTTTTTGGCATGCACCGAGCGAAACCACAGTCTTTGCTCCACCAACTAGTTTCCTTCCTGTCATTTACCACTGTTGGCTTTGCCCACATAGGAACATAGGTACTTTATAGCATCTTGTAGGGTTTTGTTTTCGGTTAGTGGAATTTTCTTTGGATAGGGCGAGTAGACAATCACTCCGTAGATAAGGCTGATGATTGAACTTCTGCATCTGTAGCACCATATGAAGTCAGCTGGTTCCCAAGAGATTTCGTGAAGGTTTCCAAACTAGTTTAGCCCTTAGTTTTTTGAACAAAAGGAATGAATTTATGATTGACATCAAAAAGAAGTGTGGAAGATTTATTTTATTGTTTTCTTTTAAACGCAGTTTTGTTTATATTTTAATCAAGTACAATATCACGTTTAGACATAGGTAAAATGTGTTTCAAGCACAATCCGTAGGTTTTTAATAATTGTGTGCATATATACATGCTTGCATAAATTTCAATTTTTTGTAAAAGTAATTTATTTTGTTCTATTCAAGGGGAGAGGATAGAAGTTTTTCAATTGTAATTTGTTGACAATTATCACCAATTCCAGGCCAATATACTATTATGGAGGCGACAAGTGACCTAAAGTAACATAATTCTAAACGCCACACACAACCATGCTTATTCAATAGACAAACCAAGAATTTTCTCCACAGAAAGTGTCGAATTACAAGGAAAGAGTGATGGGCCTGCCACATTCATGCAGTCGCATTCATCTAATGTGTCGTGAGCTGATGGTGCAGATGTAGATATGGCTTTTGACTGGTTAGTAACCTATGTATGACATCACATGTTTGATGGTACAGCCACTTGTAGCAGATCCATCTGACCAGATCTGGCAAACTCCAAGGTCAGACAGGTTAGACAGTACCATCTGCATCTGACTAAATGAACAATTTTGCCAATGAGAATCATGTTGAGTATAATAAACTGTAAAATTGTGCAAAAACAATTATTTTCAAACAAACGTTCTAATTATAGGTTTTATTATTTTGTTTTATTTGTTTTCTGTTAATTTGCTTTTAAATAAAAAAAAGTCCCCAAAAAAGTAAATAAAATGGTAAATTTGTGTAGGCATTAAAAAAATTCCTTAAATCTCTATTTTGTATAAATTTCTTAGTAAAGTCTAGATAAATACCTATAACATCTACCGTGCTGCCCTCTATGTATTTTGTGTGAACCAGATACATCAGACAATGTATGTTGCATGCTGCTACAGAAAACAGGTCGGATAAGACACACAGATGCAAATGTGACAGGGCCTTGAGAGGTTGACTAAAGCCCATATCCGTTACCTCCGCCCACAGCCGCGAGGGGGTGGGCGACCTTTCAGGAAGGAGCTGGCAACACTGCCACCCCGCGTGTCATTCTCTACCTCGTGCTACCCCTGCCCCAAGCTACATGCCAGAGCCTTCGGCCATCAGTGTTTCTATTACACATGCACTTACTATGTCTTTGTTATTATACAGAGTATCAGCTTTTTTTTTTGAGAATAGCCAGATATCTATCCAACTTTTAATATTGTGTCTACTTGTACCACCTTCTTTAAATAAAAAAAAATTCAAAATTTTAAAACTGTAGCTGGACTAAGATCTTATAAATCCAAAATATGGTTTTTGTTTGAAAGGGCTATCATAAAAATTGTGGAAATCGCGTGAACATTTATTTTGCATGTAGATGTCTATTTCAGGATTGGCCTGGATTCGGATAAAGCCCGGCCTTAACTTGAGAATCATCATGAAAGGCGCGAATATACTATATTGGTTTATTATTGAAAACCTTCAAGATGCAATGAGCGTTAGAAAACCCAGTTCCAGGAGTAACATCTATACACCACAGTGAAAGGTCATTGACCGGCATTATATGGTTTTGGCACTTTACACAAAATTCGGCACCAATCGAGACACTCACATTTAAATGTTTTAAGATGGATTCTTGCTGCTATTGACCTTGGGTGCCAGGTTACATTCCACTTTTAACATTTAGTAATAATCCCTTTGAAATTATGTTGATGTTCAATAATGCGGCCAAATTGCTTTGTGGCAATTCCATGCTCCTGTATGCGCTCAATTAAACACCTTTCACTGATTATTTTTCCTTAATAAAATAAGTAATTGTAAGTGCTGTAGCAGTGCACACGTGTTGGTTATTGTTTGCAGTAGCACTGCCAAGTGTAGTGGGGAGTCGTGCGCGGTCTGATCCCACCACCTCGCACCACCATGCCGGCACGGCCGTCTATCCGAGCAACTACACACAGAGTGCAGCCACGCAGACCGCCATGGAGTGCGACAACTTCCCTTCAGCACGCCCCGCCCACTTCCACCACACGCACCACGCGCATCGGTCGCGCTTCCCGCGCTCCTTCGAGTGCCCGCAGACGGGCGGTCTGAACATGCCGCTGGTGCCTGCCGGCGGCTTCTATCCCGCGTCCTTCGTTCCCCCGCAAGGCCCCGCGGCCTGGGGGGCGCAGCCCCCGGACTCTTCCGGGGCCCCGGCGCAGGGCGGCAGTGACAGAGAGGACAGTCCCATGGTGGGCGTCTGCGTTCAGCAGAGTCCCGTGGCCAGCCATTGACAGCAACTGTCGAGTTTTAGGTCGAGTGCTTGCTCCGGATGCCTGTCAAGTTTGTCGATGCTCGCTCATTCGCTCGTGTATCTGTTTTTTTAATATTATGTTGTTTGTTTTTAACGAAGATACTGGCATGACTGCTTCACATGAATTTTCTTAATGTTAAATCTAAAGAACATAAAGCTAACTAGCTGGAGATTTCAAACTGTGGAGGTATGTCTTTTGATAATTGTTTTTTCTTCTTTTTTTATGTTTTTTTGCAAGATTGTCGTTTGTGCTGAGACTGCTATTGAATCCAACTGCAAAATCTGAAGATAGTCATCTTCAGATGTTTGGAATGCTTGCATTCCACAGTTATTGATTAGTGGAAATGATGTAAGCAGTGTGCGCAACTCAAGTCAAACCTCTTGTAATTTTTTTTTTAATTATAAGGCTGATTTAAAATAACATAACAGTTTGGCCACAAGTAATTTGGTATTTTACGTATATTAAGTCGCTAAGTGGAGCCAAGAAGGATCATTAACACTTCAAGTTCAAATGTGTTATGAATTTTAAAATTAAAATTGAAGATGTGCTAAAAGTTTTCTATTAAATCGTATTGACAGTAAAGTGATTGTGTTCAGTTTAATACTCGGCTATAGCTATTAATTATTACATACTGGGACGAAACTGACGAAAGCAATCTCTATAAAGTGTTATTTTCAGAAAAGAACAAAGCAAAAAAAAAATTAAATGTCATTGCGGTTAGTGAGAAGCGTTTTTTCGTCATAATGTCATCTCAAGCAAGTTTTTATTTTCTGTTCTAATGTTTGTGATAATAATCTTGCCAGTTGTCAACACCCATGTCCCACCATCATACAGTAACTATGCTAAGTCAACTTAAAAGGTATATAACAAGGGGACCATATTATACATGATTGTTTGATTAGTTTGCCTTTTGTAATCCATACAGGCACCATTCTCCACATTCCTAAATATTTTCATTCCCACTCACAAGATGAATTTAAGTTGCTTTAATATGGAAAGTCAAATGCATTTAGTTTTAGTTAATTTATTCTCCTTTATACTACCTTTTCCATCACCTTTTATTAAATAAATATTACTAATCATCAAAGAACAAAATTTGTTTGGGCATATTTTAATAACTTCTTTTCTGCTAGACTTGAGCACTTACATAATAGTACTAACTCTGTTTTCATGTTTTCTTACCTAAAGTTATTTATTGCTGGCTACATTCACTCTTCGAACATGTTTGAGCTAATAGAATTAATTTTTATCATGCTACTTATATTCTTGTAATTTTTAATGTGATAGTACATATAAACTGTTATCTGAGAATGTATTGAAAGTTGAAACTTAAATCCTGTTGAACTTTTCTTCTAATCATCAATCAGGCTAGGTGTTTTATTTTTTATCAACTAGAAAAACACATAATATGGTACAGTATCAAATATTGACCTCGAGATTTTAGTACAGTTTGATTTTCTCTACAAGCGTGTCCTCAACAGCTCAGAAGTTTGCATCTCAAAAACTTACACATTTCTTTGTAACTCAAGCTGCTTATGATTTAGAGCAATTTTTTAAAAGAGAGAAAATAAAACAAAAAAAAGAGAGGAAGTAGTAGTTGATATAAGCGATACTGTATCTTCTTGACGTTTAGTGCAGTAAGACTGTGACTGTACATACACTGTGTAATATGGAAGAGAACAGAATCGAACTGAACTTGACTGTGTCATTTGTTTTGTGTACGTCAGTTTCCTCTGACATTTTGAACAATGATCAAACTAAAAAGCAAACACACACATTGGCACGCTGAGAAAGATTGTTAAAACAGCAAGCAGGCTCATTTTATGTGTACAGTTGTAATTTTATATAGGTTTGACTTGCCATGCTAAATCAAACATTATATTTGGAAAACAAAATTTGAAAAAAAAGCTGAATAACAGGAAAGTGAGATAACACCGCTATCTGGTGGTGGTGATGTTAAGAATTATTACTTGTGTATACCAGGCACATTATTCACGATGTCTCTTTATTTATGTAAACATCAACCATCTTGTGATGTGTATATTATATAGTGCTGTTGTGTCCTGTTTTTGACACTTGTTTAAGAAATGGCATTAGTGACGAAAAATATGTGACACTGCTATACTGCTTTTTTATTTGAAGGAGATATTTAAGAAAATAATATAAATCCCAATATCTTCCAGAGAATAACCCCATTAATATTATTAAACACTACTAAAAGTAAAGCTAGCCAGCAGTATCGTCTGGGAAGCATTTGTAGACAGTTCCTAGAGCAATCTTCAGTTCCGTGAAGCTTCATCCCAACTTCATCTGATAAAAGTTTTCAATGTTGAAGTGGAATAAAAAAAAAAAATTATTGCCTCAGTTCTATGTTGCCGTGCCATTTCTCTAACTGTGCCCTTTGTCTGTCAAGAGAGATAAACTTGTGATTTTAGATTATTTATATGAAAACTGTAGACTTAGGAGGTAGATCCTACAGAAATAATGCTTTTAGAATATTTGCTTTGAAAAACAATTAAAGTGAATAAAAAAATTATCTTGTAGCCATGCCAAGCTTATAGGAAAAAATATATATTTAATTCTCTTTGCTTTTTTTTATTTATTTATTGTGTACATATAGTAATACTTTATTTTGATTGTTCGCTCGTTTTTTAAATTCACTCTTTCGCCTCTGTACTTGTGGAGTGTTTGTTTGACGACAGCTAGCTACTTGTTGGGGACTTTGACTGTAGATATTGTGTATTGTACATGTCTCTGATGTCCTTAGGCTTGGCATGGCCTGAGTGAAACATTTTCACTCTCACAGTTACATGAAAAAAAAAATGACACTTTTCCTGGCTTTTTGTTAAATAAAACGAGCAAGACTTTGTTGCGATTTGTTGTTTTCTTATGTTAAATATGATTTTCCTCGAGACAATTATCCAGAATAGTTCCCTGCCCCTACCATAGGCTATAAAAAGTCGGTTTCCTTACCAATTACCCTGACTTGTAAAACAAAATTATAAAAATACTGGTTCATTTTAATATTATTACCATATTCATCTAAATAATCTGAGTATAGTTTTTCATAAAATGTGTGTTGAAAACTGGACAATGTTGCATAACACAAGTACCATCAAGCACCAAGGTTGGTCAACCTGCAGTTGCTTAATGGGCCATGTACTTACGTAATGTTAATTTTGCATGTAAATAGTTTGGTAAAGTATAAATTCAATCAAAATAAATACTTAGTATTCTATGTTAATACAAACACATGTAGGGGGTAGTGGGGTAAATGTGTACTCATTAAAGAAATGTAGGAATATGAAAGCTAATGCTGCCTACTGATGAAACATGTAAGCACAGAGTACGACGGACATTTCTCAGAGGGCATTCAGTGCATTCATCCTATTTAGAATGCTTTTTATAACCTTATTTGTTTATTCAAGTTTGTATTTCACAGTGAGCTGCATTTTGGAGAATTGTGTTTGTATTGTTGCTAGGTTGCCATTTTCAAATGTAGATTTTAGTATGTAGTGGTAAGTAGTTGTTTAAGTAACAAAAGCTATAAATTACCGTCTACCTTTACATAATCTCGGGGTACACAATTACCTCACACTTTATCCTGTTGTGGGGCAATTGTATACTTTTCTGGGGTAAATGTGTACCATAGTACACATTTAACCCAGTATCTTTGTTCTTACATTATAATTTCTTGCTTTCAGTTTTAATCCTAAACATGTTTGATTGTTCCCCCTCCAAGAAACTAATTTTTTTTTTCTTTTTGTTTTCAGTAAGATGATGCCTTGAAATCCCATAGGAAAAAACATTCGGTGCAAGTATAGCTGTGCACTATTGGATCACGCTCTTGCTGAAATTTGTGCAGGTGTTATGACTGCACACAGAGCTTCAGGCATTTATGGCATCCTTAAAATGACATTGTATAGTAGGCTTCAGGGTACAAGAGGTCCGAAAAAAGGTTCAGTCAGAGGTTAAATTACTGCAATCCCTGTAGCTGAAGAATAAACCTAGCCCTGGCACTGAAAACAATCAAGATACGATGTGTTTGAAGTAGTTAACTTGTATGTGGAATTAAACATCAAAACCACTTTTCGTAATAATTATCTCAGTGAAGACTGGTTTCTGAACTTTGTCTTGGGATGGTTTATTTATTAAAAAAAACTTGAACCTCTAGAATGTCAGGAAAAAGATGAAAAACCTGTTTGTGGTGGAGATATACGTTGATTTGTTGAAAGATGTTCTGGATACCCATAAGCTTCATGACAAGCCCCTCTATATATAGAATTTGGATGAGTCTTAATTTTGTTCTGACCCTTCATGCACTAAAAGCTGTTGGTGCTATAAAAAAAAAAATTAAGAGGGGAAAGAAAAGAAAGAAAATACTACTGTACTGGCAGAATGTAATGCATCAGGAAATAAAGGCTTTCATAATATTCAAAACTAAAAATATTTGGGACCTCGTACACTGCAAGCCCTGAAGGTTGGATAGCAATGGTAATATTTCAAAATTATTTTCAGAAGCAGTTGATTCCTGCACTGGGGCCTGAGTGACCAGCTCTAGAAATTTTTGATGGCCATTCCACAAACATTAGTCTCAAAGTGATAGGGGAGGCTCTGAAAGATGTGATTCTCACACACTCCCCACATGATGCATCTTCAGCAGCTATTTGACAAGGCCATATTTTGATCCCCGAAGATTAAATGGGATGAAAAAACTCTTCTATTTGCAAAGAACAAATCATGAGTCGAAAGTAAGCAAACAAGAGTTCTAGAATGCTGGGCCAAGCTTGGGTAGAAATGCTAGAAGATGAAATAAAAAAAATGGGTTTACAGGTTGTGGTATTCATCCTTTCAACCGGGATGTGGTTCCTAAGAACATATTTGAACCTAAATCTCTGAAGGGATTCAACTGCCATCAGTAAATTTTGAAGGAAAAAAAATTTCAAGATCTCCCCCCCCCCCCCCCTTTTCCACCTCAATGCAACCTATGCCACATGCTGAAATTCCATCTGTGGCTCACCAAGAAAATTCTATCTTGGTTTCTTACCCAAGTAGAAGTTCTTCCTCATTGCTAGATTCTGTCCCTACTCACCAAGACTGTTCATCTAGTAGCAAACAGAGTTTTGAAGATATTCTTAATAAGGTGAAACAGACTCCAAGGGAAACCTCTACCAAGAAGAACAGGGTAGGAAAAGGAACTGCAGTCGTTAAACTGAAGAAACCTTGAAGATACTCCAAAAACAAGCTTTGGCTGATAGTGAAGCACAGAAGAAAAAGAGTAAACAGCCTAAACAGACTGAAAATACAAGAGAAACACCCCCTGAAACTTCAAATGAAGATGTCAGGCTTAGTGTCAATCTTAAGCGTGAAGATAACCTTCTTAGTGATCCAGAACTGTTGAATGACCTCTGACAATATTGATAAATAGAAGTAAGAAAATTGAAATTGCTACAAAAGAAACAAACACCATGTAGGTAAAATAACAGCATTTGAAGGACTTAACTCCTATTGTTCAATATATAAAGAAGAGTGTAGAACACACACTCGTGCACCCACAGTGTGATGTCAGTGAAATGGATTGCGAAGACATGGTAACCAAGCTTCCAGAACCAATTGCCGGAAAAAGAGGTGTCTTGACATTACCAGTTAAGTTAACTTCCTATGGTCTTCTTAAATTATCTCAATCGATTTTGTCTTATATTTGGACTATAATTACCTTTATTTTTTTTATTGTATTAGGTTTTAGATTGATTAAAAACACATCCTTCATTATGATACATTTTATTGATCCATCTTATGTACTGTTACAAAAGCAGACAGGACAGCATCACACGCCACGTTCCAGCTGACCGCCCTGCAAGGCCACTGGCATCACGTGCAGTGTCAATGTCCACATACGTAAGGCACATCACGCGTGCTTTGCAGGATTACAACAGTCGCTGCTACACCCTTCCCATATCATCCTTCCTTGGTGCTGTCTATCACCGAGTGGCCTTGGGAATTCAACAGGCTGCTGCGCAGAGAGGCATGAATAAACAACACCATTCCTGGACTATCCATGCTTCAGGTCAGCCAGGGGTGACCTAACTCGCCCCAGCTGCTCTTCGTTTCGAGAAAGGCACAAGTATTTAAGCCGCAACGATGACCTATGCTGATCTACGAGTGAAGGAATGTGCGACATTGGCGAAGAGGGTGGGAGATCCCCTGAAGAGTGGTGCAATGCAGTGACAGGAGTGCGAGCGCAACTGGGTAGCACAAAACTGTAAGGTAGGGAGAAAATCATCGTTTAGTCTAGCTGCAGTGATCAGTAGGATATGTGGAAAATGAGACATTGAGTGATTTGTGATGTAACATTTTAAAGTACTACTGATAGGACTTTAAGTACAATTCTTTATTTGTAATGTAAAAATTAGTAACTAAAACTGCTTATGCTTTCCCCTTACAATTACAAATCTACCCCATAGGTCGTAACACTTGGTGTAAGTGGGATAGCCCTAATTATGATTTAGTATACAGGTTTAACTAAAATTTAAAAACAAATTCACTAATTTAGTAATTTGAAAATTGAGTGTATTAGTAGTAGTAAAGTTACTGTTGGTTTTTAGTAGATATGTAGGGGGGGAAACAGTAGTGTATGTGGACCCGAAAGATGGCAGCTAAAGAACTTGAATACATAATGGCTTTCTTGGCCGAATTGAATAATAAAATGAAGAAAATGAAAATAAATTGGTAATATAGCTAAGAAGATATGAAGAATGCCATGAAGACCAAGATCGAAGATATGAAGAATCAAGAGTAATTAAGGAGGGGTCAGGTTCATATTACTGGTGAACTTATTGCTGCTCAAGAAGATGGATGAAATCAGTATTCAGTTGGAAGATTAAGTGCAGTGTATGAAGTAACATCTAGCAGAACATGAACTGCCAGCGCAACAGCTAGTTCAACTCGAGCAGGTCACCGTACTTCAAGTAGCAGCTGTAACCGAAGAATGTTATCGGATGATCAAGGAACCTACATCTGTTATGAAAGGAGTAGTTCTTCTGGAGACATGAAGGTGGCGTACACAAATGGTCACCCAAAATTCAAGCTACCCACCTTTGATGGCCAATTGTTTTGGGTTTTCTACAGGTGACAACTTTAGCAGCTGCCTTGAAATAATTGTTGGGATGAGGAAGAAAATGCTACAGCACTTATCTTGGCCTTGCGAAGATCTCCACTAGAGCTGCTGCAGACCATACCAGTTCCTGACCAGAAAGATTATGAAGTATTAGACGCCCTTGAGGTGAGGTATGGATACCGACACTTGAGCGAGGTGTATAGAAAATCCCTAAAGACTCATCAACAGAGATCTTCAGAAATACTCCAAGAATTTAAAGCAGACATCTAGTGACTCTTGCACCTTGCCTACCCAGTAGCATCAAGAGTCTCGCACTAGCAGCTAGCCCCCCCAGTGCTTTTAAAGACAAACTCCAAGATGATGAGGTTCAGCAAACCTTTCATTTGGCCTGACAAGAGGAGCTGTGAGGCCTTGCTCCACATGCAGTAGTAGGAGGAGCAAGGAGTTGTAGGACAGTGGTTACTGCGTGGGGAGAGAGCTAATGATCAGGGTTGGTAAATAGACCTTCTGTGGGGTTGGGGGGGGACAGTGTTCTTGACCTACATATGGCATATGGATATTCAAACGACATGCACATGCCATATGTAGGTCAAGAACACTGTCCCCCCCATCCCTACAGAAGGTCTATTTACCAACCCTGATCATTAGCTCTCTCCCCACGCAGTAGCCACTGTCCTACAACTCCTTGCTCCTCCTACTACTGCATGTGGAGCAAGGCCTCACAGCTCCTCTTGTCAGGCCAAATGAAAGGTTTGCTGAACCTCATTATCTTGGAGTCTGTCTTTAAAAGCACTGGGGGGGCTAGCTGCTAGTGAGAGACTCTTGATGCTACTGGGTAGGCAAGGTGCAAGAGTCACTAGATGTCTGCTTTAAATTCTTGGAGTATTTCTGAAGATCTCTGTTGATGAGTCTTTAGGGATTTTCTATACACCTCGCTCAAGTGTCGGTATCCATACCTCACCTCAAGGGCATCTAATACTTCATAATCTTTCTGGTCAGGAACTGGTATGGTCTGCAGCAGCTCTAGTGGAGATCCTCGCAAGGCCAAGATAAGTGCTGTAGCATTTTCTTCCTCATCCCAACAATTATTTCAAGGCAGCTGCTAAAGTTGTCACCTGTAGAAAACCCAAAACAATTGGCCATCAAAGGTGGGTAGCTTGAATTTTGGGTGACCATTTGTGTATGCCACCTTCATGTCTCCAGAAGAACTACTCCTTTCATAACAGATGTAGGTTCCTTGATCATCCGATAACATTCTTCGGTTACAGCTGCTACTTGAAGTACGGTGACCTGCTCGAGCTGAACTAGCTGTTGCGCTGGCAGTTCATGTTCTGCTAGATGTTACTTCATACACTGCACTTAATCTTGCAACTGAATACTGATTTCATCCATCTTCTTGAGCAGCAATATGTACACCAGTAATATGCTCCGGACTCCTCCTTAACTACTCCTGATACTTCATATCTTCGATATTTGTTTTCATGGCATTCTTCATATCTTCTTAGCTATTACCAATTTATTTTCATTTTCTTCAGGCCAAGAAAGCTTGTGTATTTAAGTTCATCAGCTGCCATCTTTCGTGTCCACATACAACTGTCCAAAACCCCCCCCCCCCCCCCCCCTACATCTCTAATAAAAACCAACATGAACTCTACTACTACTAATACACTCAATTGTCAAATCACTTCATTTTTGAAATTTTAGATTAATCTGTATACTAAATCTACTAATTAAAGCAAACCCAACCAAGTGTAACTACCTATGGGGGAGAATTGTCATTGTAAAGGATAGCACAATTAAGTTTTTTTTTTACTAATTTTTACATTATAAATAATAAAATGTACTTAAAATAGATCCTATCAATATTACTTTAAAATATTACCTCAAAGTTTCATATTCCACAATTCCTACTGATCAAGGCAACTAAACTAAACAGTTATTTCCTCCTTATCACACCACTAAACATATAGTCATACCCTACCCAGTAACACAATCAAATAATCTTTCACTGTGCAGAATTTCACCCATCCTCTACACTTATATATGATTACAACTGTAAATTATATAACTGTTCTACTTCATCCAAGTAAGTTAGATTATATTTTGCAATAATAATATTCAATACTTGACAGAGTATGGCATGTGTACTTAAATTCATCCCTTCTTTCCACTCTACATGTAGTGAACCACATCAATAGCCACTTCATACAAGCATCCCTTTGTATTGTTGCAGGTTGTACTGCCACACCCAATTCTCCTCCTAAAATGGAAGGAGTATGCCTTCATTCCATTGGGCCCTAATCAAAATTGAGGTGGGCCGCTTCCTGTATAAGTGCTGATTGTAACCCTAGACTATTTACGTAATCAAAATGGTGCTGGTCAGCACTCTGTAAGCAACACCAAACTCTAAGTCACAGGGCAGCTTCAACTCCTGTTCAAACACAACACCTGAATGCCGAGTGGAGCCAAGGCTGGCAGACTTATATGCTAAAAGGAACAACTGAATGTGTTGATCCTACCCCCGTCGATAGTCGGCTACAACCTTGGAAAGGTTATCTGCAAGAGTTCTGTTGTAGTACCATTCTACCATGCTTTCAGACCGGAGATCTAGGGATGATACCTGGTTTTATTTGTTCCCAGTAACTGACACACATCCTGAAATATTGTAGACTAGAAATTGTGGCCTTGGTTTGAAGTGGATATCCACAGGTATCCCAAATCTGCAAATTAAGTAATAGCATCCCCCAATGGCAGTGGCATCTAAGTTAAGGAGTCCCATAAGCCTCTGGCCAATTACTGAAGTAACCCATTGCTACCCAGTTACCATTTTTACACTTGGGAAACAGTCCAGCCATGTCAGCAGCTACACCCTCAAAGGGGGACCTTACATGGCCCTCATTTTCCCACAACTCCGATGTTGTGGCACGTTTTTAGCAGAGCATACTTTGCGTTGTCTACACCAAGCCTCCACATCATGGTGACACCTGAACCAATAGTAGTATTGACAGAGATAGAGTTGTGTTCACCCCTAGATGAGCACCATAGGAACTATCGTAGGTTTCTTTCAACCTCTCTGCCACTAGACTTGTTGGAAGGAGTAGTTGTATTTAACTACTTTTCCATTTGGATTCTCCCATGCCCTCATTAGCATTCCATTCACCATCCTTAAGGAATCCCACTGTGCCCAGTAAACTTTCACAGACCTTCAGTCACTGAAGATCTCATTTTTATATTGGACATTCAGTACCATTCTCCATTCTCTAGCCAGCTTATAATAGGTGCCAGGTCAGAATCTTGCTGCTTTCAAGCTGGCATTATCTAATTTATGTACCTCGTTTGTTATCCTTGTTAGCCAAACTACATTTTTTCTACACCCTATTGCAATGGTTGCAGTTACCTTGAGAGGTCTTCCAGAAACAGCATCAGCATTGCTGTGAATTCGGCCTTACTTGTGTTCTATCTGACAATCATGTAGCTGTATCTGTTCAATCTACATAGCAAGTGGTCCTCCTAGATTCTTGAACTGCAGTAGCCACTTCAGTGGGGCATACTCAGTGCGTAAAACAAATTTTGTCCTGTATAAATGTTTGTGGAAATGTTGCAGACTACAGCTGTGAATTTTCGCCATGTGATGCAATAGTTGCGTGCTGGCTTGGACAAAACTTTGCTGTATTATGCTTTTATTACTTGTTCAATTACATCTTGAACCTGGCAAAGAACAAAACCCAAACCATCTCCGCTTGCATCTGTGTCGAAGATGTACTCTCCATGTTTATGAGGCTAGTACACAGGGATCCATGAGGTCTTGAAAGGCAGTCTAACATGCTTAAGTTCATATAAATTACTTTTGTCCTTGGTCAGATAATGAAATGGTTTTGCGATTGTCAAGAACCCAGGCAAAAAAACCACCCATAGTAAGTACAGAGTCCCAAGAAGTGCCTTACTTTAGGCCACTCCTTAACAGGATCTGTTCACATTCTATTCTGTGTTACAATAAGTCCCACAAAAGTTACCATGTTGGAACAGGAAGCACTTCTTAGGCCATGGGGAAGCCTGTTGAATACATCTTTGAGATTTTGCACCACAATAATGTTGTCCAGGTGTACAAGGCATGTTTTCCAAGTCAAGCCAAGCAGGACAAGTTCCATCAATCTCTGATAAGTTGCAGGAGCATTACATAAACTAAATGGTAACAGTAAACTGGAACAGCCTACTCCCTGTTGTGAAAGCAGTCTTCTCTTTATCCTCGGGTTTAGCTCCACTTGCCAGTAGCCACTCTTTAGGTCCAGTGTAGAGAACCATCTGGTACCAGAGTGTGTATCAAGTGTGTCATCATTCGCCTTCCGGTATTTCCACACATAAGCTCAGTTGGTCATCCTTCTTCGCCATTAAAACAACAGGGGAAACACAAGGTCTCGCTGATGGTTCTATTAATCCTGTTTTACTAGAGGTAGCCACCGTGGTGCTTGTGGATTGGCTTCGCATCATCTGTTGTATTGCGATTGTAGTAGACCAGGCTTTTTTTCCAAGGGCAGTCCCCTAAGGAAAATACATCCTGGTTGCTTACCAGAAAAGCTGTGACTACTTCTGTTTCTCCATCTGTTAGATTATTTTGACTTCACCTTAGCACATATGTTCTAGATTTGAGTTGTGGTTGTACGTCACATATAATAGGCGAGGAAGACTTACACTGGCCTACCCAAGAGACTGGTTACAGCTAGCAATTATTGGGTCTCCCTGTTTATGAATCCAAGATCGACCAACCTACCTTGTACAACATCGCCCCAACCTTTCAATATTTCATGCAACTGGGAATGTCATCAATTCTAATGTAATATCGGGCTTTATCAGGTGGCTCAAGTTGCCCTTTGAGTCTCCTATTATTCTAGCCACTATTAACTACTCATGGTTTGCTGAAATTGGAACAGATTTGCTATTACTTGCATTACAGGAACTTCTAATTTGTCGGGGTAAACAAGGCCACATCTTCATCTTTAATATGCAGTACTTGTCCTTCCATGTCAATAACAAATCCCTATCGATTCATAATGGCCACACCCAAAATTACCTCATCTGTGATATTAGCAACGAGAAATATCTGTGATAATGTCAAAGTTCTAAACCTTACCTACAAATATAGTTGTCCATGGACAGGTGAAGTGTCTCCAGTGGCAGTTTTGAGTCTGTGTGGGATGGGTGTTCTCTTCAGCTTTTCTCTACTTGCAATATCTGCGAACTATAGATGCTATTGTCGCTATGTCAACAGTTAGTAAACACTGTTTGCCATTAATCCATCCATTAGGCACCAAACTTTCATGGCTTATATGAAGTACAGATAACATAGGGGTTACAATTTTCTGTAGAGCTAGCTTGCGCCACCTCACACCAGCTATTGCCTGTTGCCCTGTTGATCTTCCTGCATGTCGGACAGTCCCACTGGATGTGTCCTGGTTCATTGCAGATGAACCAACGCGGGTATCCTCTTGGTCTTCCGATCTGGTTACCTGTAGAATTATTCAGCAGCTTCCCAATGCCCTGCGAATATCTACTTCGTAAGTGCTGTTTCTGGCATTTGCTCCATTGTAGGGCTCCAGTCCAGCTCTCCTTGTTCTAATGCTTGTGTTTAGGCACTGCATGTAGGGGAGTGAGAGAGTCCTGGGACTGGGGCTACTGCGAGATGAAAGGTATAATTATCAGATTTGGTAATTAGAGCACCTTGTGGTAATGGGGATGGGGGCATTGTTGTTGACAAAACATATGGCATGTGGGTATTCAATCAAGTCGTCTGGTGGCTGCCATCTTGTTGATGCTCACCATTTGGGTTTTTAAGCTTGTGGCCCTAGCGGTTTGTACAAAAATCCTGGTGGGGGCCAAATTTCGGTCTGGAAGATGTGAGTACTTCTTAGTTAGAAAGCTGACAACATAGCCATTAGGCTACAAGGTCAAGTGAAGAGTAAATAAATAATAAAGGAATATAAAGTTTCAAAGTATGTCTTTAAGGCAATATTACTAGTGTCATATATTGTGTTTATAATTCAAAAACACACCATCACCATCTTTAATGCCAGCATAGGGTCCCAGAGAATGCCACACTTATAATGTAGGCATAATGTAAATTTCAAAAATAGAGGGCCCCATCTTTAATTTCACTTCACGCTCCCAGAAAGCTCCACATTTAAAATTCAAAAAGTATTTGACAGATAACACCACCAACTTTAATGCCAGTATAGGGTCCCAAAGAGTGCCACATTATAATTCACAAAGTAGTCGACAGAGAGGGCCACCATCTTTAGTTCAAGAGTCGTCCGGTAGGAAGACATGCAACAAACACCTTAAATATCCTTCATCTTGGATTCAGTACCCACCATCTTGGATGTTTTGTCATCTGCTGGGACTCGTTCATTTTCATGCAGTGTGTGCACAAGCAATATGTAACAGTATTCGCCATTTTGGATATACTTGTTCGCTAGGACTTATCTTTTATGCGCACAGAGCGCACCCATAATCTCTTGCCATAGTGGATTTAAAAATTGCCATTTTTGATGGAGAGGCATAGTGCACCTAAAAATTCATTCCCTAATTTGCATAAGAAGCACGCATAAATATTGTTTTTTTAAAATCTTTGAAGATATGCCTATTGTAATAGAAGTAATTAAAATATATAGGTGTACTATATTTGTTAAATTAAAACCTGTATTCACACATTACCATGGATGCATACAGACATAGTTAAAATAGAATGTAACATTAAGTCTTATAATGTTTGGCACTTATTAAAACTTATTATTGATATCTTTATAGTATACAGCATAAAAAGGGCCAAACATTATAAGACTTAATGTTAATTCTATTTTGAACTATGTCTATATGCATCCATGGTAATGTGTGAATACATATTTTAATTTAAAAAATATAGTACACCTATATATTTTAATTACTTCTATTACAATAGGCATATCTGCAAGGATTTTAACAAACAATATTTATGTGTGCTTCTTATGCAAATTAGGGAATGAATTTTTAGGTGCACTATGCCTCTCCATCCAAGATGGCAATTTTTCAATCCACTATGGCAAGAGATTATGGGTGCCCTCTGTGCGCATAAAAGAGTAAGTCCTAGCGAACAAGTATAACCAAAATGGCGGTTACTGTTACATATTGCTTGTGCACACACTGCATGAAAATGAACGAGTCCTAGCAGATGACAAAACATCCAAGATGGTGGGTACTGAATCCAAGATGAAGGATATTTAAGGTGTTTGTTGCATGTCTTCCTACCGGACGACTCTTGAACTAAAGATGGTGGCCCTCTCTGTCGACTACTTTGTGAATTATAATGTGGCACTCTTTGGGACCCTATACTGGCATTAAAGTTGGTGGTGTTCTCTGTCAAATACTTTTTGAATTTTAAATGTGGAGCATTCTGGGAGCGTAAAGTGAAATTAAAGATGGGGCCTTCTATTTTTGAAATTTACATTATGCCTACATTATAAGTGTGGCATTCTCTGGGACCCTATGCTGGCATTAAAGATGGTGATGGTGTGTTTTTGAAATATAAACACAATATATGACACTAGTAATATTGCCTTAAAGACATACTTTGAAACTTTATATTCCTTTATTATTTATTTACTCTTCACTTGACCTTGTAGCCTAATGGCTATGTTGTCAGCTTTCTAACTAAGAAGTACTCACGTCTTCCAGACCGAAATTTGGCCCCCACCAGGATTTTTGTACAAACCGCTAGGGCCACAAGCTTAAAAACCCAAATGGTGAGCATCAACAAGATGGCAGCCACCAGACGACTTGATTGAATACCCACATGCCATATGTTTTGTCAACAACAATGCCCCCATCCCCATTACCACAAGGTGCTCTAATTACCAAATCTGATAATTATACCTTTCATCTCGCAGTAGCCCCAGTCCCAGGACTCTCTCGCTCCCCTACATGCAGTACCTAAACACAAGCATTAGGACAAGGAGAGCTGGACTGGAGCCCTACCATGGAGCAAATGCCAGAAACACCACTTATGAAGTAGATATTCGCAGGGCATTGGGAAACTGCTGAATAATTCTACAGGTAACCAGATCAGAAGACCAGGAGGACACATCCAGTGGGATTGTCCTACACGCAGGAAGATCAACAGGGCAACAGGCAATAGCTGGTGTGAGGTGGCGCAAGCTAGCTCTACAGAAAATTGTAACCCCTATGTTATCTGTACTTCATATAAGCCATGAAAGTTTGGTGCCTAATGGATGGATTAATGGCAAACAGTGTTTACTAACTGTTGACATAGCGACAATAGCATCTATAGTTCGCAGATATTGCAAGTAGAGAAAAGCTGAAGAGAACACCCATCCCACACAGACTCAAAACAGCCACCAGAGACACTTCACCTGTCCATGGACAACTATATTTGTAGGTAAGGTTTAGAACTTGGACATTATTACATATATTTCTTGTTGCTAATATCACAGATGAGGTAATTTTGGGTGTGGCCATCATGAATCGATAGGGATTTGTTATTGACATGGAAGGACAAGTACTGCATATTAAAGATGAAGATGTGGCCTTGTTTACCCCGACAAATTAGAAGTTCCTGTAATGCAAGTAATAGCAAATCTGTTTCAATTTCAGCAAACCACGAGTAGTTAATAGCGGCTAGAATAATAGGAGACTCTAGGGGCAACTTGAGCTACCTGATAAAGCCCGATATTACATTAGAATTGATGACATTCCCAGTTGCATGAAATATTGAAAGGTTGGGGCGATGTTGTACAAGGTAGGTTGGTCGATCTTGGATTCATAAACAGGGAGACCCAATAATTGCTAGCTGTAACCAGTCTCTTGGGTAGGCCAGTGTAAGTCTTCCTCGCCTATTATATGTGACGTACAACCACAACTCAAATCTAGAACATATGTGCTAAGGTGAAGTCAAAATAATCTAACAGATGGAAAAACAGAAGAAGTCACAGCTTTTCTGGTAAGCAACCAGGATGTATTTTCCTTAGGGGACTGCCCTTGGAAGAAAAAGCCTGGTCTACTACAATCGCAATACAACAGATGATGCGAAGCCAATCCACAAGCACCACGGTGGCTACCTCTAGTAAAACAGGATTAATAGAACCATCAGCGAGACCTTGTGTTTCCCCTGTTGTTTTAATGGCGAAGAAGGATGACCAACTGAGCTTATGTGTGGATTACCGGAAGGCGAATGATGACACACTTGATACACACTCTGGTACCAGATGGTTCTCTATGGCTACTGGCAAGTGGAGCTAAACCCGAGGATAAAGAGAAGACTGCTTTCACAACAGGGAGTAGGTTATTCCAGTTTACTGTTACCATTCAGTTTATGTAATGCTCCTGCAACTTATCAGAGATTGATGGAACTTGTCCTGCATGGCTTGACTTGGAAAACATGCCTAGTACACCTGGACAACATTATTGTGGTGCAAAATCTCAAAGATGTATTCGTCAGGCTTCCCCATGCCCTAAGAAGTGCTTCCTGTTCCAACATAGTAACTTTTCTGGGACTTATTGTAACACAGAATAGAATGTGAACAGATCCTGTTAAGGATTGGCCTAAAGTAAGGAGCTTCTTGGGACTCTGTACTTACTACAGGTGGTTTGTGCCTGGGTGCTTGACAATCGCAAAACCATTTCATTATCTGACCAAGTACAAAATTAATTTATATAAACTTCGGCATGTTAGACTGCTTTTCAAGACCTCGTGGATCCCTGTGTACTAGCCCCATAAACATGGAGAGTACATCTTCGACACAGATGCAAGCGGAGATGGTTTGGGTGATGTTCTTTGCCAGGTTCAAGTTGTAAATGAACAAGTAATAATAGCATAATACAGCAAAGTTTTGTCCAAGCCAGAACGCAACTATTGCGTCACATGGCGAAAATCACAGCTGTAGTGATGTATCTGCAACATTTCCACAAATATTTATATGGGACAAAATTCGATTTACGCATTGAGTATGCCCCACTGAAGTGGCTACTGCAGTTCAAGAATCTAGGAGGACCACTTGCTATGTAGATTGAACAGATACAGCTATATGATTGTCAGATAGAACACAAGTAAGGCCGAATTCACAGCAATGCCGATGCTCTTTCTGGAAGTCCTCTCAAGGTAACTGCAACCATTGCAATAGGGTGGAGAAAAAATGAAGGGATCAATGAAGTTTGGCTAGCAACGATAACATAAAATAGATAATGGCAGCTTGAAAGCAGCAAGATTTTGACCTGGCACCTATTATAAGCTGGCTAGAATATGGAGAATGGTACTGAATGTCCAATATAACATGAGATCTTCAGTGACTGAAAGTCTGTGAAAGCTTACTGGGCACAGTGGGATTCCTTAAGGATGGTGAATGGAATGCTAATGAGGGCATGGGAGAATCCAAATGGAAAAGTAGTTAAATACAACTACTCCTTCCAAAAAGTCTAGTGGCAGAAAGATTGGAAGAAATCTATGATGGTTCCTATGGTGCTCATTAGTGGTGAACACAACTCTCTTTCTGTCAATACTACTATTGGTTCAGGTGTCGCCATGATGTGGAGACTTGGTGTAGACAATGCAAAGTATGCTCTGCTAAAAACGTCCCACAACATCGGAGTTGTGGGAAAATGAGGGCCATGTAAGGGTTTGACATCGCTGGACTATTTCCCGTGACTAAAGATGGTAACTGGTATATTCTGGTAGCAATGGGTTACTTCAGTAAGTGGCCAGAGGCTTATGGACTTCTTAACTTAGATGCCACTGCAATTGCGAGATGCTAATACTTTATTTGCAGATTTGGGTTACCTGTGGATATCCACTTTGAACCAAGGCCACAATTTCAAGTCTACAATATTTCAGGATGTGTGCCAGATACTGGGAATAAATAAAACCAGGAATACATCCCTACATCTTCTGGTGGAGAGGTTCTACAGGACTCTTTAAGATCACCTTTTTCAAGGTTGTGGCCGACCATAGACAGGATTGGGATCAACACATCCAGTTGTTCCTGTTGGCATATAGGTCTGCCAGCCTTGACTCCACTGGAGATTCAGGTGTTGTGTTTAAACAGGAGTTGAGGCTGCCCTGTGACGTCAAGTTTGGTCGTCCTAGCAGAGCGCTGACCAGCACCACTGATTACGTAAATAGTCTAGGGTTACAAACGGCGCTATACAGGAAGCGGCCCGCAAAAATTTTTGATTAGGGCCCAATGAAATGTAAGCTAATCCAACCCATTTCAGGAGGGGTATTGGGTGTGGGAGTACAACTTGCAACAGTATAAGGGGAGGCTTGTATTAAGTGGCTATTGATGTGGTTTACTACATGCAGATTGGAAAGAGGGGATGAATTTAAGTAGTACATTTGCCAGAAGGGATGCCTTACCGTCTTGGGTTGTACAGGTTTAAAGATAAGGCAATGTTACGAACCCAAACAATACTGCTACACACACAAGGTTCATAACTGGATTGCCACCCTGCATGGACACTGGCGTCACGCCTAGTGTCACGTGCCGTCCACAGACGTAAAGCATGCAACATGTGCCTGGCTGAATTACAAGGGTTTTTTGCCCCCCCCCCCCCCCCCCCCTCCACTTCGAACTAGCTCAGTGTTGATATCTATCGCTGAGCGGCCTTGGAAGTTCCACTGGCTGCCGTGCTGCGTGGCACGAATAAACATGTTTTTCTGGACTTTTTGGGCGTTATGTCAGTTGGGGATGACTCGACTCATCACAGCCGCTCTTTTCAATTCAGGAAGGGTGCAACGAGTATTTATGCAGCAACGCCGGCCCCCACGGAAGTTCCAAGAGTTCGGAGAGTTCTGCGAGTGAAGGGAAGCGCGACATTGGCGAAGAGGGTGCTAGACCCCCTCAAACGTTACGCGACACGGAGTAACGGGAGTGGCGCGAGAATGTGTGTGTGGACAGGCGCGAGGTAAGGTGTAAACCATTGTTGAACCTATCCAGTGAAGAGTGTGAAATGTGTAACTTGTCAGTCATTGAATGACTTGTGAATAAACATTTAAAGTGCCAGTGAATGGTGACAACTACCCACCTGGTTGGTGAGAAAGGGCGGGGGGGGGGGGGGGGGGGGGGGGGCGAATTGACATGAATTGCTGGGCTAGCAATTGGCTGGATGAGGGGAAAAATATAAAAATAAACCAGCCAGAAGAGAGAGAGAGGGAGAGTGTGTGTACATGTGCATTCTGAGTGTGCATGTGGCCCTGTAGCAGTGTTGACAGTTCTCCCTCTCTCATCATTGTCAAATGTCCAGCAACTGGCACTGTGCACAATCTCCCTTGTGTCTGTTTTGACAGGTTTTTAAGATACAACTGTAATCCAACATTATTTTTGTATTGTTGGTGCTTCGAAAGCAGCACTTCAAAGCACAGCGTTTTACGTTTCACTCACACATTTCTCTCTGTTTTGTGCATGCTAGTTTTTATAGCAGGAACTGTCAAGTAAGAGTAGCTTGCTGCCTTTTTTTCTGTTCAGGAAAAGGAAAAGTACTGGTTAAAGAAACACAACCATTAAGTCCCCGTTGGGAATCACTACAATTTAGTTCAAACATTTATATCTGTACTTAATAAGAGGTAAACAGGATTTTTTTCTTTCTTTCATAACTGGGTTGAGGGGGGGACAGGTTAATAGATAAAATTTAGTCACGTAGTTACTATTTTCTTCTGCAAGAAGTGAGTTTGAAAAGTCTTACAAGTGGTTCTCATTATTTGGGGATTTTCAACTTAATCTATTAGTTCAGCTAGTGAGCAAATTTTCTTATTGCAGCAAACAATTTAAGTTATCTTTGATATAGCTCACATTGAATTTAAAAAAAAATTGGTATTCACATACCGCTAGTCATTAACTAACTCAAATACATATTTACTTTATGACGTTAATGGCATAGCTGCTAAGTGATTTAGAGGTATTTTGATTCTTAGTTAAAAGGTTTGTTTGCATGATAAATATTTAAGGCTCAATCTACCACACCATGATAATTGTAGAGTTATCTTGTCATTTCTATTAATTGGGTGCTTTTCTTTTTTTCTTTTAAATTAATTGATCACGTTAGATCTCTTGCATTTTATGTTTTGTCTGAAATTTTCTCAGCAGTTATTTACTAAATATTATCTCACAGTGGAAAAAAGTCTGCAATAGTTCATAATCCATAATGCGCTGACCTTTTAAAGCTTAAAAACATTTGGTAAATATCTAGTGAAAAAATTTGAGACCAAAAATTAAATGCAAGAGAGCTATCATTACCAATTTATTGGAAAAGTTCTCAAATAATGTACATGATAAGAAAATAATATAATCAACACGGATTAGATCGAGCCTTAAGCCAGGGTTTCCTAATCGCTGAGCTGCGGTACACTAGTGTGTTGCAAAGCCTCTGCAGACAACGACCATATCTGAAAGACTGGAAACTCATCTTTTTCTGTACCTGCATACACTGACTACACTGCCATCTATGAATCTACAAATGAGGTAACGTGATCAAAAGTGCATGACGATAGAATGTATTAAAAGAATCAATCGTCAACAAGTTTTTTTTTTGTAGCACGAATGGAGGTACTAGATATAGATAACTATCAGTCTCCATATGAGAATATTATTAATAATAATAATAAAAACCTCAAGTCTTTTTTATTGCCTGGATGCTTGATACAATTTCTAAATGTTGAAAGTAATTTTTTTTGTTTTAAAACTGTTACATTATGAACTATATTATACCTGCCAATTTCAGTTTATTCAATGGTTATAGAAGGGATAAGTTGGTAGCACATTACCATAAAGAAAAAAAAAACCTATATTTAATAAACAATTTATATTAAATAATAATTTATGTTTTACTACTATTTACTATTTAATTCAAGCATTTTATTGTCATAAATGTTATATTTATGAGATAATTTAGAGTATTAATGAACTCCATGAATTTACAAAAGAACTAGCTAGCTATAGTAGCGCTATCTATCATGTTAATTTTAAAAACAACTTGGGTATACAGTCAAACATCTACCTATCGAACTCGCACATATCGATTGTCTATGTTTATCGTATACTTTCTACGGTCCCGGCAAAATTGCCAAACAACTAAGGTTAAAAAAGTCCGCTTGTACCGATTTTCGAATTATCCTTTTGTCCGCATTGATCGTACAAAATATGTGGTCCCATCACTATAAATTATAATAGATGATCGTTTAACCATAAAGATTTTGCATAAATAACCATGTCTTAGAAAGAAACCGTCATAAAAACAGTAACGATAGTATGCAGAAGTTGTGAAAAATCACCTTAAATCTGCAGCCATTTTATAATAGCAACGAGTGAACTGTCAAAAAACATTAGATGGCTAACATTGGTGCCGTATTTCCGTGAAATTGACTTGTCACGAAACGTTGCCACACTATCGACTTGTATTTATGTACGAAACTTTTTCATGTCGGCTAAAATGGTAACGTAAAAAACCAAACATTTTATACCGTACCTATATAAAATAACTTCAAGAATAAACATGTCCCTTATTATGACTGAGCATTGAGACGTCTCGTTTATAAGGTACAAAGAAACCAATATGGCGTCCGCTGTGGCGTTGAAAATTTATTGATTCCTGTGCAGCATCGTAAACGCATTTCTGTAGGCCGGTATTTCATTGTTCGGGCATGTTATCCTAATCTAGGGCACATGTTACTTCCTGATTCTGATCAGTGTTTCTTTTGCATGTGCGTGAATGTTGACTTAATAAAAAGTGCAAAAGTGAGGTTAACGTTTTAGAGCGATTAAAATGTCTCGGCATAGTAAACAAGTGAGAACACTTGATGAACGAATTAGGATTATTGAAGAAATTGAAATTGCATAGGCTATGGTTTTTTAAAGTGTAAATTGAATTAAGTAAAATGCTTCCATTTTTATTTTTTTTTTCAATTGATTAAACTTTAATGACAAGTAACTGATATATTTCTGACACAAATTTTGAGGTTGAAATATTTTTTCAAAATCTAAGAGTGAAGTCCACATCTATTGAATGTCCGCATCTACTGAATTTTTTTGTTGGTCCCCTGAAAAACGATAGAGGTTTGACTGTATATCGGGCTAATTTAGTTACCACCCACTGTCCGCTGGTGTGCCAAGATTTCTGCAACTAAAAACTTACTAACATATATCAATTTTTAGCATAATCATTATTGACTACTACAGTAGAAAACAGCTGGTTTATTATATTGAAAAAGTTATGCAAATTTAAAAAAAATTGTAAATAAATGTTGGGTCAAAAGCTAATAAAAATTTAATTTTTTTTGTATAATCAATGTGAGACACGTGAAAATTGAAAAAATAACCTTCTTGTATAAAACTTAATAGTAATTACAACTTGACCAAAACATTTGCACTACTGGGTTGAGGACAGACATCACAGACTGCACATTATTCTCCTTTTACAACAGTTGCATATACAATAAATGTTCATGAAGACAATACAGTATATGACAGCAGATAGCAAGCAGCTGAAAAAGGTAATGTCAATGTTACACAAATATTAAATATTATTGTTTCATTATATGAAGGCATCAATCAGCTGATCATGTCCAGATTTTCTGTAATAAGAATAATTAAAGCACTTTTAGTTAAATAACAAAATTGAATACTGTGTTTTATAGCATAATTGTCGCACATTTTGTGTTAAAATCAATGCTGAAAAGTAAGAGTGTATCTTTTATGTGTGTGTGTGTGGGGGGTAGTCATTAACAAAAACAAAATTAGTTAGTTGTGCAATAAAAACATATTTTGTTCAACTTTAAACACAATTATGAAAACCGTGGCCCGAAAGTGAGCCGTGTCGTAGTACACACTACCCACGAAAGAGTACGGCTATCAAATGTAGTTTACTCAGCACGATTCAGAGCACGTACATTGCATGCAAATCGCTGAGCTATCGATACTGGACTACGTGCGTTCATTCTATACAGGCATCAACGTAACCAAACATGAACGATGCCAACTAGCATTTGAACAAGCCTACACAGTGGTGAAGATGAACAGGTAAAGGTTATAACAATTGAAGAGTCTTTAAAAGAAAATTTACACATCTGCCAACTTCGTATTTCTGTTAATTAAATAAGGAGTAATAACCTAACAAATAATGAATTTCAACATTAAAATACATCTTTGGAACAGGAAAAGAAGTTTATGGGCAACAACTTACATGGGAAAAAAATAGTGTATATCTTATTGAGAAACTGGCAGGACCAAAACCATTTGACTGTATTGGACGGGAAATAGTATAGTGCTGGTACATCTTTAGGGCCTGTCTAGTGGGGGTGTATGTGTGCTGGTGAGGCAGGATGATACGTGCGACACTCACTGGTGCTTATAGCGCGGTATCGCCTCTAAGAACAAGGATGTGGACTGGCGCGCAGTCTTCTCGTCGTCCATAGGACAGCTGTGAAATTTTAGAGGAAACCGTAACATTACAGGGCATAGAAATGGAGGTAAAGGTGTAATGCAAGTCCCTTAAGTGCTTTCAAGAATCTGTACTGGTTGAATTACTCTGAAAACACACCTTTTAGCCATAAAAAAATCAAAAGTTCTTTCCGTCTCTCAACAAATTTTTAAATGCTTTTCGTAAACAGACTCCGCTCAAATAGCTTGAGTAGTTTTGAAATCACATTATTTCTAAACCTCTGCGCACCATGTGTGTCCGGGCAGATGGGGCTCTTAAACAAGTTTTACTATAATTGCAATTCCTGTATTTTCCCACTATAACTACCAAACTGCCTGACAATAACCTGAAAATTGATTGTTGTAGCACAGTGCTTTATCCTGTCATGTTTACTACTTACTTAAGGCGTTCGGAATCTAACAGCACAACCAAATACCTCATGCGCCTTTATACGACAAATTTTTCTCTCTAAATATTGGGGCCCTTAAATTACAGTGCAACATTTATGCAATAAAACACGGTATTGAAATAGATGAAAAAAAAATTTTCTTTTGAAAAAATTCCATAATGATATACGTATACCTCATAATTTTTAACCACTACTTAATCTAAATTTTTCATTTAAACCAATTTTTAAACCTACCAGAAGATTAACTACAGTAGTTTACCGAATATAGAAAGTGACTATTTCCAATAAATGTTATTTTGTACACATTTAAGCTTACCTAGGTCATGAGGCCATTTTTTAACCAAAACAGTGGAAATTTTTTTTTTCTGCAAATTAATTGATTAGCAATAGTAAAAAACCTAAAACCCCGTTGTGATGCCTTCTGCCCAAATACAGTAGAACCCGTTTATAGTGAACCCGCCTATAATGAATTCCCGTTTATTGTGAATTTCCGTCTCGGTCCCGGCAAAATGATGAGAGGTTATGTATTAATTTATTGGATATAGCGCACAACTTTTGTCAATGTTGATACATTTTCCCGTGTACCACGAACAAATTTTGCCGACATAATGCACATTTATCTCAAATATTTTCATATAATTACAAGTATTTTCACAAAAGTCTATTCTGGATCACATTAACGTTTTTCTCCGCAATATGCTACTCGATTGTCCACTGTTCATATTATAAACAAGTTGTAATCGAGTGGCCTCGGTAGGCTACGTGTAGCCAGAAATGGTGCTCAGTTTGGTGAAAATAAATAATTTTCCCTGCATAGTTAAAGAATGGGCGAATGCGTGTACATTTAATATTTTATCAAAATTAAACATAAATTACCGCCACACAAATACGTATGTACATTATAGCAGCAAATTCAATATTTTTACGTCTCATTTTTATCGTTCACGTTTCGGACATTTTGATCGAGTAAGGTTCGTAAGACTACCACTAGATAGAACTCTGTGGACTAAATTTTTCCATAGAAAGTAAGAAATTTTCGTTCCAGCTTTAGCAACTGCGATACTAAATGATACGTAGTGATCTTTGATGCGCCAGACTCGTTAATTTTCGTTTATTTACTTTTGACGGTAAAAATAATTTCGTGTTATTAAGCTGCAAATGTGCTTCAATAAGAAATACGTACATAAAAAAGGGTGAAAAACGCGTTAAAAAACGTAAGGCATTATCTGTGCGAGATAAACTGGACATTATTAAAAAGGTAGACTCCAACCCCACTGTCCCGAACGTGTTAATATCAAAGGAACTGGGAATTGCAACATCCACATTAAGTACAATATTAAACAAGCTGAACAATCTTCTTTCTCAAGCTGCGAATACGTCACAGAGTATTAAACGCCTGAAAAAAGGAAAATACGCAGATGTCGAAGAACCATTAATAGAAAGTTTGTACATGTGTAGTGTATTAAAAATAATATCTGCATTTGCTCATAAAACTGTTGCTTTGAGTATTTTCATTCGTTCTTTTCTTGGCTTAGGCCTATGTGTAGTAAAGATTATGCTTTTGAGTATGTATTGCCAATATAAAAGTTTTCCCAGATATAAAGTTTCCCCTCTATAGTGAACATATAAACTACTCCCTTCAGATTCATTATAACAGGGTTCTACTGTACTCCCCTACTAGATGCCAGCAATTCGGTTGGCGTCAGGCACAGGCGGGTCCCTACCGCTGCGACCCGCCTATCCCTGCAGCATGGCGGGGTTCAACCTGAGCCGCGTGCCGCCACGTGGAGCCCGCTCAAGGCTGCTCCAGTGATTATCGACAGCGCCAACAGCCCTGGAGTGTGGATAGTGCGACGTCCACGCCCAAGAAACAACCGTGCACATGAAAGTGTGCGAGCGAGAGAGCGGGAGAGTAAGAAAGTAAGAATGCTGATGTCATTTCCTCTATCTGTTCCCCCAACATGTACCTAACTATTCCCCTCCTCTCTCGATTCCCCCACTACATACCTAGCTGTTTCCCCTCACGCAATCGGAATTTTCCTAACCCTCGAAAAAATTTTACCACCTCAGCAAAGAAGTTTCACTGCAAAAAATACCAAGGTTAGTGATCTTAATTTGCTACTACAAAAGGTTTGAGACATAATTAAGGTTAAAATGTGATTGAGAACATTAAACTTCTGAGTATTCAAATTGCACACATTCTTAGTTTAACTTTGTTTCCAATGTAAAATAGAAGGATTCCTGTATTGGCTAAAAAAAAAAACAAGACTACTCTAGACTATCTTGAGGAAATAGGTACACATAGTAAGTAAATTGTATACAGACAGAAATCAACCCATTTCAACCACCAAACGCATGTGTTAGAAGCAAAGATTACAATTAACAACCTGGCTGGGGAAATTGGTGTATTACAAGAGGAACAATACTTACTGGCAATAATCTCAACGATGCTATCGATGTACTCCTTGGTGTTGCAGTCTGTTCTGTTACCAGGTACAATGTGCAGCTCAAAATCAGGCCCATACTTCAGAAAGCACTGCAACATGATCACAATAGATATGACAGAATCAGTTCAGACTGACAACTTTTAGAAATTTTTCTGGTGTTCCATACCCTTTCCCAAATGAGTCACTTTTGAGGCAGCAACCACTATTAAAATCAAGAGAACAAAGAATGCACCAAAATTCAAACCACCATGCTAAAATATGTTAAATTGAATTAATCAATATATGTAAAATAAATGTAAAAGTGCCTACAGCCCCATGGGGGATCTATGAAGAAGGTTTTGGTTTGGAACTGCAGGGGCTGGGTTTGAAGATGTGGGTATCAAAAGAGGGAAACGCACCAATGAATTTATAATAGATAGTCGATGAAGCAGCTGGCAATAGAGTGTCGACGTGGCAGAGACTGGACAGAATGTTCCTGAATGTTCAAGAAATTTCCATATAATTTGAGAACGATCTAGAATGGTTCTGGACCTTCGAAGGGACTTCCGGTTCTGGTTTGAAAGGAGCTGGCTGACTTTGTTCGAGCCAAACATGGTTGACTCCAGCTAGTAGACAATACAGAGAAAACAATTTAGACTAATCAATTACGTTCTATAACTTAAATTCTTGTTTGTATTTATTAGTGGTGTGTCCAATCCCAATTTTCTCAATTGTGAATCTCCAAAGAGTATGTCAAATATATTCCTTAAATCCTAATATAGGTCTCACGGGCCAACAATAAAATAATTTACAAGAAATGAAAAAAAAATGTATTATGGTGTTGAGAAATTCAACCCTTTAAATGTTTGTTTCACAATCTTCATGTCAAGAATCATTAAATATAATACTTTTATTTATATGATTACAAGTTAAGTACAATATCTTAGGGAATGGTAACACAATAGGTATGGAGGAAAATATTGATCTAATAAACTACAAAGGTTATCAGTGTTGAATTTTTAAATTTACTTTATTTTCGTTAATATTTTTCTTCAAATCTTTTTCCTCAAATACTAAATCCTCCGAATACCAAGGATTTGAGGATTTGATTGGCCTATCCCTAGTATTTGTATGAACCCTATTTTTCACTCTCACTGGGAATAGGAAAAAAAAAGTAAATGAAGGAAACACTAAATTCCAAAACACAATTCACTTTTAAAATATCTCAGTATTGTACATGGTTATTAAAGTAATTGATACACATATTCAGGAAACTCCTGATTAACTATGTTAAGCATGGGAGTGTTGCTGTGAATAATTTAAAATTGTAGATGATCTGCTAAGTATATTACGTAGAGCTCATAGAACACTTAAAAATCACAAGGTTATATTATTTTTCATGGTCTTTTTAGTTGCTTCTTACAAAGTCATTTGAAAAAAATTTTTTTATGAAACATCAACTTATATAAATAGTGAACATCCAAAAAATTATTACTAAAAAAAAGGAGACACCAACTTGTACCAAACTATTATAAAGTAGCTTTTTGCAACAAAATAGTAGTTTTTTTTGTCTAAATAATGAAAGCAAAATCTGAACAAGTACCAGTTGCATTTATTTATTTATTTAGCTACATATAACATATAGTTCATATAGATATTTTTTTGTATTTGATACAACTGCTTTACTTAGGATTGTCCTTGAAGAGTTAATAAGTTATCAAGTTCCAACTTGATTTTGTGTGTGTTCACACACACAAAAAAAGTTATCTCCTCCCACCCCCCCCCCCCCCCCCTTCCCATTAACAACCTTATTTGAGCCAAATAACTATTGTCACTAGTGTTCTGATTTTAAACTAAAATGTTAAAATTTTCAAGTCATCTGGATATGTATGTACAGTGAAACCTCGTTAATATTATCCCGCTTATTACGAATGACTCGTTAATATTACCTATTACTATTTCCCCGTGAAATATGCCCATTAAACACAATGAAGATTTGTTTGGTTAATACGAAATTCTCGTTATTATGTATAGCGAACAATAACAATTCCCGTCCGTATAAACAAACAGTCATGTTTACCGTTTAATACGAACCAAAGATTACCACAAAGATACGGCCCCGCCTGAGTGTCCGAAGTGTGTTTTTAACTCTATGTTTTCAAAATCACTCGTTCGTGTGTTCGATATGTTCAGAAATCACTCGCGTTTGTACAATATTCGATATATCGAACTTCACGTGGGATGGTATTTACGTTCGATTTTGTACTTCCTTTGTATACATGAATCTGTACGTT
Organism: Bacillus rossius redtenbacheri; assembly: GCF_032445375.1. Lineage (NCBI taxonomy): Eukaryota > Metazoa > Arthropoda > Insecta > Phasmatodea > Bacillidae > Bacillus > Bacillus rossius. The sequence goes on from NC_086342.1 coordinate 16,211,025, forward strand.
GTAATGAAAGTTTAAGTGAATTATCTCGTGAGAATTTTATTAAACTTTAGAATTTGTACGTACACACATAAAAATAAAGGCAAAACGTAAACGCAAGGAAATTGCATTGAAGACGAAAATTAAGATAATAAATTCAGTTCGTCAGGGTGAAAAAACGAAAACAGAACTTTCTGAAGAGTTTGGTATATCAAAATCAACCTTAAGTACAATTCTAAAGCAAGCAGATAAAATAGAAGAAGCGGTCAGGAAAGGTAGTAATCAAACTAAGAAAAGGATGCGCGTCGGTAAACATTCCGAATTAGAGGCCAAACTGCTGGAGTGGTTTCATCAAATGCGCGCCGCCAGAGTTCCAATTTCCGGGCCTATTATCCAAGAAAAGGCTGATCAGCTGGCACTGCAACTCAGAATTGACGATTTCCATTGCAGCAACGGATGGCTTCAACGCTTCAAAGATAGGCATAATTTGGCCACAAAATCCATTTGTGGCGAATCTGCAGCTGTCGACCAAACAGCAACGAGTGACTGGCTTCAGTCAGTACAGTCCATCGTAAGTAAATTTGCACCACAAGATGTGTTTAATATGGATGAAACAGGGCTTTTTTACAATCTGTTGCCCAATAAAACTCTAACCGTAAAAGGTGAAAACTGCCATGGCGGTAAACACAGTAAAGTTCGTCTTACAGTTCTACTATGTTGTAATCAAGATGGCAGTACTAAACTTCGACCCTTGGTTATTGGCAAGTCTGCCAAGCCAAGATGTTTCAAAGATGTTGCAGCAAAAAACCTGCCAGTAGATTACGAGGCAAACAGTAAGGCTTGGGTCACCACAAAAATTTTCCAGTTGTGGTTGTTAAAATTGGACAGGAAAATGGCGACTCTAAATCGCAAAATTTTGTTATTGTTGGACAACTGTGCTGCACATACTGCTCATGGTATGAAGTTGGAAAACATTACCTTACTCTTCTTGCTACCAAATACAACAAGTGTGACACAACCACTCGACCAAGGTATAATACAGTGCTTGAAAAGAAACTACAGACAGCGCTTGGTGAAATACCTTATCAGGCAGTGTGAAAAAGGAAAGACTGAGCTTCCTAGATGGTCAGTTTTGGATGCTATCCGCAGTATAGCCATGTCGTGGGACAGCATCAGCCAAAAGACAATTGTGCATTGCTTTGCAAAAAGTGGTTTTGGCCAGCAAACTGTTGAAGAACCTGACTGTGATCAACCTTTAGAGGATTGGCAAGAGTTAAAAGAACATGTGCAAGTTGATAATGACTTCAATGAGTTTGTTCATATTGATGACAGTGTGTACACCAGTGCAAGATTAACTGCAGAAGATCTTGTTGGTTCACGAGGATTACAGGAAACACCAACGGCTGACGCTGTACAGTCACTTTGTGAGGGTGGTACAAGTCAGGATAATGATGGTGATGACGACAATGGTGAGGTAGTGCATAAACTTCCAAGCAAAAGTGACACAATCAGTGCTTTGCGTACACTGGAAAATGTACTTGCTGCAAGTGATGTGCCAATTGACTTGATTGCAGGATTTGAGAAGATATGTTCTGCTGTAAATGATATTTACAGAGATAAGTGTGTCCAGAAAAAAATTAATGATTTTTTTAAACCTATGTAAATATATCTTGCATACTTTGCATAAGAATTGCTATACACTCAACAGCAATTAACTGTACGGTAAATGTTAATCATTTTTGTCAAAACTTTGGAAGCAAATTAAATAAGAATACATACATACGTATATGTATACTAATTATCAGTCTGTTATAGTATATTTTATTAAAACTATTAAAATTGCTTCTAAGTGTATTTTGTTAGTGTGCATGTCAATATCTGGCTTCTATTACAATAATAATATTCCACATTTTTAGTGCTCTGACATGTAGGAATTCAATATTTCTTATCGAGTTCTTATTCTACCTATTGGCTCAAGAACCTCATTAATATGAACCTCGTTATTACAAACTGAAATATTTTACTCCCCTTCAGGTTTGTATTAATGAGGTTTCACTGTAGATGGTATGGTTCTTGTTTTAACTAGATGACAATATAATAAATGCACTTAACATACAGTTGTTGCCAAACATCTTGAAAGGTCCCTTCCCCAGTGTCAGGCTTTCCCCCCTCTCTTCATGTAGTGTGACGTACCACCCTGCCCCTACACAATAACATGCCAATAGGATAACAGACGTATTGCAAACTTGAATGCTGACTTCTAATTTAAACTTATTTTTGGCTCTCTTCATGGCACTCCAACAACTGCTCTATTTTTTACTGTCCATAACTTTACTAACATGCTTTGGACGTTCATCACTCTACATTATTGAGGACCTTATTCGGCAAAACATAGTAATTCTTTTTTTTTTAGTACGGCACAAAGCATTAAGGGTGTGTGTGGGCAACAGGCTTTCCTCCCCTACTTCTCGTTGAACCCCACTGGAGATGGTCTTGCTCAACCCCAAGCAAATAACCTTCACGACTTGTGGCGACAACAGTGAAACCAACTGTGGAGCACCCACGTACGTACCATGTGATCGGGGATGTCTGGAGGAATCTCCCAGCCCACGATGACCGAGGTCAAGTAAGTCCAGCAGCGGGCGGTGTTCGCGAAGTTGTAGCCCCCTGTTCCGAATTGAAACAATGACATCAACTTACAAGATAAAACAAATGCAACTTTTAATAATGCCTATAGTCATACTTATAGTATGTTCCAGCTGATCTGAACATTTTCAACTGATGATGCTCATTTCTGTAAACATCTGCAGGATTAAATTAAAACATAGCATTTCTTGCTCCTTATAAAACTTAAAATGCATTAGGAAAAGTAATTTCATACTTCAGTTCCTCTTAGCTGGAATGCACTATAGCATAAATTTTCAGCTGTTAATTATCCCTTATACTTATGTTTACACAACTGCAGTTTATTAACACAGCCTTCTACATTTCAAATTAGCCTTGAAAGGATATCTGTGGACAAGATTTTACTTAATAGCAACCAATATTCAAGGCTTCAATGCAACAAGTTTTTTTGTTTTATAGTTTTAAAGGAATGGGGGGTGGTGGTGGAAGCTGAAAATGTAAGACAAATTTTTTTTTTTTTGTGAAATAACTAAATGTCACTGATTTAATTTATGATCAAGCATAATTAAAAACATTGCTGCACAGACTTCAAACAATTGAATTAAATTACAATCTGTTAAATGACATGCAAGTTATGAATTACAAGGGAAATAATGTAATGATCCTTATCCATTAAACAAATCCTACTATCTATATTTCTCAGAGTGCTCAATAGAAATTTATCTTTATAAAAGCAAAAGTAGTGTAAATGAGACACAATCCCATTTCCTAAGCTCAGAGTATAACCATGAGCTAAAATAGAACACTTTGTGGCAGTTGTCAGTGTTTTATGTTTTTTTTAAAGTGAGATTAAATTACTTGAATGGCTTGGTTACACCATCCATCCACCATTTAGACATTGTGTGGAACCAGCACGCAATTTCCATGTGACCCCCAGGCTCTGAGACATCTGGTGCACAGTATAATTATTTTGCAACAGCGGAAGACCCTCGCAGACAAACGAATTACCTCCGCCAAGAAACAAGGTGGGCAGGCCCCACGACAGCACTCGCTGGACGCACCTGCCCAGGCCTCGGGGGGTCAGGTTGAAGGTCCCCAGGGGATCCTTGCTGAGGCAGTCCGCCCCGCACTGCACCACCACGGCCTTGGGCCGGAACGCAGAGAACACCTTGCTACTGACGCTAGGACCAACACCAGCGTCATGCATTGCCCGTCTACGTAACTCCCTCACAACCTTGTTTTATTTAATTTCATTAAAAAAATATTACATGCATCACTAACTCAGTATTACATTTACTTTTAAATTAATTTTAAAAATAAGTTAAACAAAGGTAAAATATTGATAACTGGTATTTATTAAAAATATTTATGAACGCAATTCAAATATTGTTATCTGAGTACCGATATACTGAAGAGAGGAAATATTTTGCCACCCAACAGTAATGTCTACCTAACCACAGTGCTGCCATATGTGGCAGATGGAGTGGACAAAAATTTACAAGGCCAAAGAGAAACATTAACTGTTTAATAAATTTAAACAAGATGAGCCATATTTTAATAAAATTCCTTGTATAAAATAAGGTCCAAAGTCGGGGTTGCATATTTTTTCCAAGTTTTTTCGCTTTTATCGCAGCCGTTTCATTATATAGTTAACATTTCACTCTGCAAATTGAATGATTCTATTGCTGATGTAGCTGCTGCAGCAGCGAATATATATTTATATATATATATGCCTCCTGACAGCATAACACCGTATTTCCATTGCATCATCAAATTGTTGTAGTGATACTCCTTCAAAGATGGCTTATTTAAAAAAAGTCTTTCCTGTACTAAACATACTAATCAATCTGCATCCAGCTTAATTCAATTAAAATACTTTATGAGTGAATATTTACTCAAATTAAATTAACAATGAAAAACAGTCTTTAACTTGTCAGCTATAAACACACTATCGGACAAAATGTCGCGTCGTGTCATGCCTGTGCCTGGCCTAAGATGATGTCCATTGTCCAATCTCTCCCCTCATTACAACCTTACTTCTAAATTGTAACAGTACAAATATCTTGTAACTCCTTAGTTTTATTTTTCCCTCCAAATATTAAGGCAAAATAAAAACAAGGTTATGACAGTTTACTATGAACCTATAACATCAATAATCAAAACTAAAATTCAAAACAAACATTAATTAACTTTAAGAGCTAGGAGGATTATTGTCACATTTTTAAACCACTGCAGTTACGAGGTTTGCTAAAAAAAAGACAATGAATGGTCGGTATTGACACAGCAACCCACGTGAATTCACACCTCCAGCTAGTGGAATGCCTTCAAGTTAAGTTCAAGTTTGTGCTCGGAAACTATATTCTTTCCAGAAACTCTATTTTGTTAGTGTAATATGAAATCTGGTTACTACCTCTTCCCTTCATCGACCGATTGTACATAATACAAGAGCAATAATTAAAAACAAAAACTTAAGCAACCTAGAGTACTACATAATCCCTGCACTACAAATGCAGGCATGTCTCACAAACAGTGTGAGAACCGTAAGACAGCATTCAAAAGCCACGAAATAAATGTAAGGGCACAAGATGCAACAAACACATGAAAACTATGGTGGTTTATAAAACATGCAAGTTGCAAAACATCACCAACACTAAAACTTAAAAAATTTTAATCAGAAAAAATATTTCTTTGTGAAGCTTTTATTCAAAAACCATGTTTTCAGGACATGTTTTCTGTGCAATAGTTTAATAACTCGAAATTTAATGCATGTGGTAAAATGAAAATCGCAGCTGTCTACACACATAACATCTCTTCTTTTTAAATTTTTGGGAACACTTAACTTGAAATATAGAAAGCATAAATGCAAGAAGTTGAAACTTAGCCAATGCTTGCATTGCATTTTTTCGTCTTCCTTAATTTACAAATGGGTATTTGTAAACCTTGTTATTTAACTTTTTTAAGCTTGCATGAACATGCGTAGTTTGTAGACCCGGCCTACGAGAGTGGGAGTGAGAGGGAGACCATGCGTGTGCACATGTGTGAGAGTTTACTTCGCTATCAGTGCCTCGTCCCAGCAAGAACTAACTTGTGCTCACCTACCTGTCGAACACTGTGAAGTACAAGTCGTCTCGGATGCCGTCCTTCAAAGGTACGTTGGCTGTGTAGTACTTCCCTTTGCCGCACCCTACGTCACTGATGCTGCCCGTTCCTGGGTAAAATCCTGGTTCGTACTTGTGCAGTGACAGAGTGAATACTTTATTTGTACAAGAAAATGCATTTTCAACACCATTACCTGTATAAGGAAAAAAAAACATACACACACAAATTAAATAACACTTTACGATTAACAACAGATAGTGGATAATTTAATTAATAACCTGGGCAAACAAAATGAAAGCCAAGAAAAACATCAAGGTTCTTGCTCGATCATGCCAAGGAATTTAAGGTTGACTTAGATTATCATGGAGTTAAAACCACTTGGGTACCTATACAAAACTTTGAAATAAAAAATTGGAGAAGTTGAAAAACAAATACTCTCACGTTTATAACATCTCTTCCAACTTATTCCTGTGAATAGTGTTACTGAAGATGTAAAAACTATTGGAAGTTCAGATACAAAATGAAGACAATCAAAAGGTTAGTGGAAGCGTGATGATAGTTTTTTTCCAGGATTAACAACATGGCATTTAAGATGAAGTCAGCTCTTGTAATTGTAAAATATTTCTGCACCTTCAAACAAGAAATGAGACCACCTAGTCTTAGGCATTGTAGTGGCAGAACCTTGCTTATCCATATATTTAAAAAAAAAAAAAATATGTGAGGAAATTATTTGAGTGTATCATTACATTTTCTCCTTACATTACCTGAAGAATTTTCAGTTAATTCCTGGACAAATTCAAACTTCCTTGACTTTCCAGAATGAGGACAACCTGCATCTAGGACATTATAGCCTTGATGGACAATGGAATGGCTAGAAATTCTGGTATTGGGAGGGTCTATTCCCACAACCCAGGGGCAAAACTATTGATTTATTTTATAATTAATAATAAATCTGTTTCCCCAGTGTTTTAATATTTTGGCACGAATCCTTGATACTAATTAGTACAGAAAAGATTTTATGGTTTTATTTTAAGTCCAAATTCATTTTTAAAAAAGAAAATTTTGGTGTTATTGTTTTTATTTTTATAAAAGCTATTTAGTAATACTTACTCCACCAAAATATTGGTAATATTTATACGCTGCTTTTTTACGATACAATAATTTCTCAAATTTGTCAAAAACAGAATACAAATAAATAAATGAGCATTTGTAGTTCAAAAGTACTAATTCAATAAGAAATGCACGATAAACCAAATTAAATTAATTTTTCTGATCCATGCACTTTGGTACAATGTCCGTAAATTACATTACTGAATTTGAGACATTAAAAGATAACTTTTCTTAAGATTTGAATTAAGTTTTGGTTAAATACTATTAAATTCCATTATATAACTTGGCTTTCCGGTTCTATATGATGTATTAACTTGTTATGTGGTGTTTTCAAATGCTTTTCAGTGTTATTTCAGTTTTATTGCAATTCACCACATAATCGTGTCCCTACTAGTGATGGCGACCATCCAAGGCCGTAGTTAAGCACTTTACCTACCATGGTGAACATCCAAATCAATGTACAATATCTGGTCAAACTTCTTCAAAAGCTTGTGGATCGCAATGACAATATCGTTCACGTAGCAGAAACCCTCTGCTTCATCCCTAAACAGAGCATTTACCCATTACATTCATAACAATTGCTTTAAATAAAATCAAAATAAAATTATTTTGTGCAATAACATTCTTTCGAAACTTCAAAGAACTGCAAAATAAAAAAAATTCTTTGTATCCAGAACCAAGTCATTCTTTCCTCAACATACCAACAGCTTCATTAAAGTGGAAAAAGTAAAAAAAAATTTAGTTTTTAGTTTATAACATAATATGCTGCTCGATATCTTTAACTTTCACTTGAATTTTCATGATTTTGAATAAGGAAAATATTCAAATGATTTTATTGCTTTATAAATTGCCAAATTTCACAGGAATTTGATCATTAGCATCCAGAAGTTGTTCAGTGGATAGGGAGGGAACAGTCCGGCCCTCTACACAAGTACCAGCAAATTAATAAAAAAATTTAGTTATAAAGAAAGCAATCATAAGCTGTTTTTTTTTAATTTCAACATGGTTATTATTGTATTATAATTTATTTTGAAAGATATCATCTTACTATTTGAGTTTAACTGAAATATTTTGAATGCATTTTTGTCTTTAATATAATTTCATTGTATGTTGTTATACATCCCAGCGAAAACTAATGGAATCAGAAATTTTTTTAGCACGTGGTTAAATTTTTTTTTGAATTTATGAGAGGTAAAAAAATTTTCTATGAACTATGGGTGGCATGAGAAGCTTAAAGTGCTGTGCAAAAAATTGAAATTAATTTTGTTCTGCTGTGGAAGGTGCTCCACAAGTTTCTAAATTTCTTAAACAACCTTGAATAAAAAAAATGCCTTATTGAACATCCTAAAATATAAAAAGACAATGAAATGATGATCCTGAGCATGGATGTCAAGAGTAGGGGGGTGTAGAAGAGAGGAGAACCCAGGACCCCAGTTGAGTTTCGAGATTAATATAATTCTTAGGAACACTAACTTACAACTTATGAAATTCAAGCCAATCAGATTTACAGTCATGGCCACAATAACATTTTTGTGTTTTTAGATTCCTTTTTAAATTGTGGATGTTGAAAATTTGTACATTAAATTACTTTCCCCTTGGCCCTTTCATTCTCTCGACAGCCCTGATTCTGAGTAACGGACATCTCGACAACAAGTTGTTATATACGTAGGTAATAATCTTTCGGAATCAAAATTTCATGTCCGATTTCACCTTCACACAGTATAAAATAGTTTTGTTCTTGAGCTTTAGGTGTCGGCCAACAGCTTGTGGCCAATTACGCACCAGCACCACGAAGGGTTGAGATAGGATACGGTACGTGCCGAGGATCTCTGCATGGGCATTTACCTGTTTGTAGGAGATGGGATGGGGGGGGGGGGGGGGGGCAGGATCAAAGTCACACTTGACTGAACACGCTAGACTGAACTGGTACACTCGGTGATAGTACATTGAATACTATACTGTCCGAGCCAAATGTCTACGACATCTAGTGCATGTCTACAACATCTAGTGCCTCATCGGTCTTTGGGACAGCACCAATCATTTTAGATGAAAGTTAAGGCGTACACAGGCAAATAAAACAGTATTGATCAAAGGTCACCTCGAAAGTGTCCTTTGGTGATACATGTCCACACAACAAACTCTCACTGGCCAAGACATTCGGCACGGACAGTACATGCACTAGCAGTTCCTGATTACGTGATGCACTGATGCCAACAGATAAAAAAACATGATTGTACCGCTGTGCGTGATGCCATCCGCCGCACCAGTTGATAGCCACAGAGGCAGAGCCATCCACCAGAAGCTTTGCAGCGCTCACTGAGCTGCCAACAACTATTCTTGCAAAGTCATAGAGTCTGTCAAACAACGGACAGTCATAACCTTGGAGAGAGAAAAAAAAAGAAAATCAATGAGCCATTAATTATTCCTGCTTTAATTCATGTTACCATTTAGAGCTAATTATTTTAATTCACATTTATACCTTTTCTCACAGAATATTATAAATTATTTTTGTTATTTACATAATACATGTCTGCCCTTAAAAAAAATCTATTTTTTGTTGTTTTAACAAATCAAAATGCTGGAACTTGTTTAATGATCTAACATTGCATTCAAAATTAACACTTAAAACATAAAAAGTCAAATATAGTTGTCAGAAATTGTGTTAGAACACTCTAGTATGGGATCGTCCATTAATCACGTGAGGCTCGAAAGAGGGGGGGATCGGGAAAAATCACGAAATATCACAAGGGGGGAGGGGGGTGTAGAGAGATATCACGTGTATTTATTTTTTCGCGCGATTTCTACTAAACCGAAAAGCGACGCGTGACCTTGACTCGCCGTAGCCAGGCAACAATATCCCCGCCCAGCTCGGCTTGCCAGTCGCCAGTAAGACTGTGATTTTGGCGCCGAATACATGCGTAATTCACATATAAACCTTTCCTTTATTATTTTTATACCATTGAGAATAAACCTGCAACCTTAATGTGTGTCTGGACATTTTTATCACTGTGCTTAATGTTCCGTTCCAGAATTAAATTAGATTATACCTATATTTAAAGATAATATTCTGAAAATTTTAAAAAATATTTTGTACCAAAAAAATACATGATTTATGGGGGGGGGGGGGGGGGGTAGTCTGAAACCTCACCAAAAATCACTAGGGGGGAGGGGGGGGGTTAAAAATTTGCTAAAAAAACATCACGTGATAAATGGACGACCCCTATGGTTAGTTGCACAAACAAAATAAATTTTAAAAAAAAAACTAAGTTCTAAAGAAATTTAAATATTTCTAAAATGATCGTTACCTAATCCAAACTCTAATTGCTCTTCTTCATGTTTTTCTAGATCGGAACTGTCGTTCACACCCTCTAAGAATGCAATGTAATCACTGGAATGAAATGAAAGCAAATCATCATGTGTGGCTTTACAGCTTTTCACTAACTTCATGTGTGAGAACAAGCCATAGGCACATATGAGGCTATTGACCAAGCTGGACTGGAAAAAAAAAACATAGTAAAATTAATACATAATCTAACAAAATAACACAAATAAAAAAACCCTCATGCTTTATAGCACAAAAAACCAACAGAACAGTGAAAAACAACATTGCTTTGTTGATGATATGTAAATTTAAAAACTGTTATGAATTGTCAATTCAACAATATGAAGCAAACAGAAAAAACAAAAATATATATTATAAAATTCAATCCACACTACCAAATGCAATTTTTACTGCAAGGCTGCTGAAAATGTATCCCTAGCAGAGGCGTAAACAGTGAGCTGTAAACCATTCTTGAATACAAACTTACATATTTTTTTCCACAATGAAAATGTAGTCAGTGTAAAAAATGTCCTAAAATACACATAGTTGTTTTCTCACTAATGGTGTGACCGTATTAGAAAAGTGATGCAGACTTTTTTTATTTAGACATAATATTAATCATTGCATAATGAAAATCTCCCTTACTTTTTTTTTAATGTAGGAGGATAACAAATATATTTTATTTTAGAGGCTAATTAATCACACTTTTCAACATAATATCCCCATTCATGGAAATTTATTTTAGGGTGCACAAATGTAAAATAATTAATAAAGGTCATGAATTGAACCTTCATTTAGTTTTTCAAAAATAATCCCCATCAAAACATTGTTGGGTTAAGTTCACTAAGATATGATACTTATGTACTGTTGGTTGGAAAGAAAGCAAGGGGGGGGGGGGGGGGGGGATGTATTACATTGTGGAAGTTGGCCAATGATAATAAACTTGGATGAATGAACGAAAGGAAAAAATTGCATGTAATATTGGTAACAGTGAAAGGCAAAATAGAGCAGTGAAAATAAATAATGAATGACAGTGAATTTTGGAGCGATAGCGGAGGTTGCGATATGAGAAGTGAAGTAATACGTGGAATGGAATATCTTTATAAAGTGAATAAATAGGAACACAATAAGTATTTAGTAAATATAGTAAAAAATTTATTGGATATGTGGTAATGAGAGTAGTAACCATGAGCTAAGAGCAAGGTCGTGTTTATTTATGTTGAATTAATAAAATGGTAGATAAAGCATGTGCAGTTGTAATTGTAGTGACAAGGAAAGCTATTTTTAGAGCTTTGCGATATGGAATGATTAAATGGAGGAATGGCAAATTGTTTTTGATGTAAATTTAGTATAGACAAAAGAAATATTGACAGTGAATGATTATTGCCATAAAGTCAAAAAAGTTAAATGGTTTTGTATGGCTTTTAAATGTTTGTGATTTGTATTTGTGTTTTATGTGCATTTAGTTTGATGTTAGGTGTGAGGTATGTTGTGTTTCATTTGCGATGTTAGGTGAAATATTTTCTTTGGTTAGGTTAATTATAAAATTTATTAGGTAACATAAAATTGGTTGTCTGTAAAGTCGGTTTACGGACGATAGTTTATGTGACGTCATAACAAAACATTGATGAAATGATTGCATAATTTTATGAATAAATATGAATCATTTTTATTTTAATAATAAAAGAATAAATACTTAAAATTATACTAGTAATCAGATTTTTAAAATGCAAGAATAATTAACCTTTATTGCTGAAATTGTTGTAATAAGCAATGAAAACCACATTAACTTTTCACTACACTTTATAAACAGTCGACAAAACAGTTCACTTCTAGATGACTTGTAATTAAATTTAAAAACTGGCAATTAGCTATAAAGTTTAAATATAATTATGAACAAGTTTTCATATAAATAAACTGTAATCAAATATCTATCCTAAATTATATGAATCACCATAATTCTTTAGTCAGTTGTAACATAACCTATTATTACTACACTCGCCGACAGATGCTACTTTTTTGAATAATAAAAGAATAAATACTTGAAATTATACTAGTAATCATATTTTTAAAATGCAAGAATAATTAACCTTTATTGCCGAAATTGTTGTAATAAGCAATGAAAAGCATATTAACTTTTTGTTTAAATATAATTATGAACAAGTTTTCATATAAATAAACTGTAATCAAATATCTAACATAACCTATTATTACTGCATTCGCCGACAGATGCTACTTTTTTAAATAATAAAAGAAAAAATACTTGAAATTATACTAGTAATCAGATTTTTAAAATGCAAAAATAATTTACCTTTAATGCCAAAATTGTTGTAATAAGCAATGAAAACCAGAGATTAAAATCCGTCGAGAATATTTTATGTTTTTATGTCTTCCAGTCTTCAAAATGATATGCAATTGTGGCCCCGGGCACAAAATTGTATTTATATTTCATTAATAATAACGCCCCTCGCGATAAACAAAGTAAAATATGTGTTATAGAGTGCCTGGTTCCCGCGCCAGCTAATAGAGAGCAGGATTCGTTCGGTTCACGTCCGTCACCGTAGATAGCAGCACCATAGGGAATAATATTATTTTGTTTTTATAATACGATTTTATAACAAATACGAATCCCAAAAACACCAAACTTATTTATAATGTGTTACAATATTTTTTTTAAAACATTGTGCAATAGATCCCGGGTGTAATTTGAATTATTATGTGTAACTGTAAAACACCATTGTTGGTTAAAAATGTATTTGAATATTCAACATTACTTTTAAATAACCATACCGATTGTGCTGAAAATCGGTGGACGATCGTTAAATTACATAATATTAATAATACAAACGAAGAAAATATGATTGAAAAGTCAAATCGATGGTTGTTCCAATCGAGTGGAAGAGAAACAATGAAAACCAGAGATTAAAATCCGTCAAGAATATTTTATGTTTTTATGTCTTCCAGTGCTAAGAATGATATGCAATTGTGACCCCGGGCACAAAATTTTATTTATAATACATTAATAATAACGCCCCTCGCGATAAAAAAAGGAAAATATGTGTTATCGAGTGCCTGGTTCCCGCGCCAGATAATAAGAGAGCAGGATTCGTTCGGTTTGCGTCCGTCACCGCAGATAACAGCACCGTAAGGGAATAATATTATTTTGTTTTTATAATATGATTTTATAACAAATACGCATCCCAAATACACCAAACTTATTTATACTGTTTTAATTTTACAATATTTTTTAAAACATTTTGCAAAAGATCCCGGGTGTAATTTGAATTATGTGTAACTGTAAAACACCATTGTTGGTTAAAAACGTATTTGAATATTCAACATTACTTTTAAATAATCGTACCGATTGTGCTGAAAATTGGTCGACGATTGTTAAATTACATAATATTAATAATTCAAACGAAGAAAATATGATTGAAAAGTCAAACTGATGGTTGTTCCAATCGAGTGGAAGAGAGATGCCACGCATGCATACAATGAGCATAACAGGACACATCCGTAGTGGGACATCCGTAGTGGGACATCCGTAGTGGGACAATGTGCGTTACGGGACACTTTTTCGTGCCTGCAGCCGGCGTTCATCGATTTATTAGACGTCGCGTCAAAAACAGCTTATTTTCATATGGGTTAGTTTTGTAATCGTTGAAGTGATAATAACAAAGTGAAAGTTTCGGTGAGGTTAGGTCAGGTCAGCTAATAAAAAAAATATTAATTTACATCAGGATATGGTAGGGATATTGATGAAGTCGTTAACAAGGCTGTGCTGAAGTAATTATGACCTGTACGTTCTTGATACAATCGTAGGATTGGGAGTTTTGGATGGGGACAATTCAATGCTTGATTTGCACCAGATATTGTCGAGAAAATTACATTAGAGTACGGAATATATTTTCGGTATGTTATAGACTTGAATAGGTAGGTCCATAGTATAGAATACAATAACCAAGTTACTTAAGTAAAGAAACGTATTTTGGCAAAACAAGCATGTGAATGCTCCTGCACTTGTCCCATAAGAAAATAGGAGTGGTAATGATGTCAGTGCTGCCATGTTGGTGACGACATTAATATTGTAATGGTATCAGGATCTAGACTACTCCCACATTGTCACACACTTAATGAAACAGACTATGTAATAAATAAGCTTAATACATTAATTCATAAATTCTACTTCATAGAAGAATAAACAATCACAAATTATAATTACAATATTTATTTTAAAAAATACATATTTGTGAAAAATCATGGGCTATCAATAAATCCCACAAGGTCAAAAGACTAAAAATGCCCATCTTCACCTACGCGTTAGTCACTGAACTGGCAGGCAGTCTTCTTATTGACCCTAAATAGTATTATATCTCGAAATTTAAAGAAAGAAGCAAGTACGGTACCTATTTTACTTACACTACTGTGGAACAGATTTTTTATACTTAAACACACCTGCAAAAACAGCCAACTTTGCCCTTTTTTGCTGCCAATAAACTATATGGTAAAAACAGAACTATGAAGCAAACTACTACTATTTAAGTGCAATGGACCTTAATTGCAATTCATAATTACACAAATCTAATAAATCTTGAGCCTTTGTAAACAGCATGTTAACAACTTGAGTTCTGCACTGCGTTTGGCAGTACAGCCACGCAGCCATCTAAATGCTGCAACTGTTTTGATGTAGACTGTAAATAAGTATAATTATCAATATTTAAATTTGAGTGCTTAAGTTGTGGTACTTTTTTAGTGGTCATTGTTAATTTTAATATTTAGTTTTACAAACTCTTTGGCACTGATCACCTATAATTCACCCATTCAAAATAAAACTATCACCTTCAACAGATGAAAATATACATGAAGGTTCACTGGTAATTTTTTGGAGGAAATACTTTTTAAATAGCATTCATTCCAGATTACAAGCAATTCTAGGGAGAAGGGGAGAGATGTGCTAAGCAATATATTTTAAGAAATTTAAAAAAATAACATTAGATATTTTGAAGCCTGTAACTTACTGACAAAAAAAAAAGACAGAAACTCCATAATGAGTTATGACTTTAATTTGAATACCAACAGTAGCCTATGAAACTCTAGAATGTCTAGTTCAACAGACTGAATTAAAATTTATTACGTAATACAAATTATATAAACTCATCTGGGCAGGGGAACCCCTTGTTGGGACTCTTCACGTCAATAGCTCACTAAACACGCCGGTACGCCGGTAGGCCCACTTGGCTATTTAGACATACTGAATTTCTAAAGCATAATTTGTAAATAATTACGGGAAAACTGTACTATCAGCTTGGGTAGTTCATGGCTTCTGCACAAAACGAAACGCTGTGAAACTCACAACCTTTTTTATTTTGTAATGATTTATTAAATGAACGTAAATGTGACTAACCTGTACAAATTTAAGGTATTTTATGTTAAAACATACCCGTTTCTTTTACAGCTCTATGTAACATATTTACGTAGATAGTAAAATATAATTCCATACCCTTCCTTCGACTTTAGGTATTCTGTCACATTCTTTATGTAAATCTACATCAATAATATACGCCACACGCTTCATTGCCTTTGATTTTCAGAATTTTTTAGTTTGGTTGGCGGGAACAAACGCAAAAAAAAAAAAAGACAGATAAATACAACCGTGTCTTTGTTTAAAAAAATTTGAACCCTGAGTTCTAACAGGAAATATTTGGTTTTCAATTTTCTTATTACATCAATTACTCAATAATATAGATTTTTTTTACAGCTAGTTACCGTTATAAATCACAAAATAACATTTTTATTTTCAAATACTTAAAGTTGTACCTGTTCTCATGTTGGCGTTACTGTACACTATAGCTCTATTTTGATCAGAATAGGCAATTACTAAATTACACGTATTTCTGATATTTATTTAAAAAAAAAAAAAACGTTAATTCTCTGTAATGAATTTGCACAAAAGTAACACAAATTTGGCAAAATTTTCTGTATTAGTTCAGTTTCAGGTGCATTAAAACAGCTGCATGCAAATACATAACCACTACGTTAAAAAAAAAGTATAATTCAAAACACTAATAAAATGTTGTGCTTTTCTACTTATAGAAGGCAAATTCATTTGTAAATAGCTCACTGATTCACTATTACCCATAAGCAAAATAACGAGGTATATAACAAGTTAAATTAGCCACATAGATACTACATTATCAAGGAATCATCTACAGGTTAGGGGAAAAAATGGGTTTTCTTATGGGCCACTTTGGCACAGGAAGACTTTCTGCTACTAGATGCACTGACATACAAGGGGCAACATCATTTGTTTACAGTACCGTCAGTTGGGGTAACATTGGCCTTTTGAGGGTAACTTTGGCCCAAGACAAAAAAAAATGTTAAACCATGTTACAACTCTTCCAAATATTTATTAGATGTGATGATACATATGTAACATATATATCATCACATCTAATCAATATTTTGAAGAGTTGTAACATGGTTTAACATTTTTTTTTGTCTTGGGCCAAAGTTACCCTCAAAGGGCCAATGTTACCCCAACTGACGGTACCTATGTGAATGGGAAAGTGAGGCATGTCATTAAGGCCTGTCTACAATTGCATTGTCCTAAATTGTAATTGATGGACACTGATTACCGATTGGTCCACATGCCTCCTGATATCATGGGTTGTGTGGGGGATAGTTTGAATCTCCATGGCCCGAATACATTGGTCAACTTGGAACCTTTTTGTTCAAAGCGGTGTCCTTTGTTTGCAAAGAACACTCATATCTGCTGCTTCCGGTTCCCATTTAAAAAAAAAAAAACGGACGATGTGGTAGGAACAGGAAGCCACGAAGACCAAGACAAAATATTGATTAGTGCTGTCCGTTTGCGACCGATGATTTTCAAAGACCAAACCAACTAATTAATTTTTGGAGGTGTGATTAGAATTCATTTATTAAAATTTACTTTTACCTTAGGTACCGAATAACTAAACCTTATAGAACTAGTAACTTTCACAAGTTAAATTAATATTCAAAACTAAGCTGTATACTCATAATTTATAATGCATGAAAACAATAACAATTAAAAATACCTATTTTTGTGCTCTATATTTACTGTGCTCTAGAGACTACTTTAGAAATTGGTGGATTCAGTCTTCAGACATCACTAGTAGACAAGGCAGTTTTCCTTACGACAATGTGTGGTCATTCACATTTGGTTATGGATACAGACTGCCCACAGGTTCGGATTGTTGTAGACGGGCCTTTATTCATTTGTGAAAGCTTGCAAATTTGTAATTACATAATAAATTGCCTTTATTGTAAAACTTTTTTTAAAATTTATTTTCAAATATAATAGTGTGTGTTGTCTGTATTTGTTTTACTCATGGCAACCGATAAATCGGCCCGTGTTGTGATCTACATGCTTAATAAACACGGTTACGATAGTAAATGTGCAATTTGGAAAAAGTGTTAAAATTGATTATGTGCATTGAAAAATAAAAAACTGATGTAGTTTTAAGTGGTGTTTTTATTTATTTATTTTTTTTTTTTTTTGCTAGTTCTTGTGATTCAACCAAGTTGGTATTGACAGGTAGGGCCATCAAAAGAAATTAAGGGCCCGGTGGCAAATATTTTGTTTCTATTAATTAATACTCCTCCAAAACTCTCCCCATTTAAAAAATAAGGACTGCAAACTTCTAAGAGATTATAATGCTGTATAAATAGGACAACACTAAGTGATTTTTAATAGTAATTTTAGAAAAGTTTTTGGCATTTCTCTCAATAAAACTTTTTATCCCTTTATACATTTCAAAAAAAATGACAATTTTTATTTTTAAAACATAACAATTTACTTAACACTGAACAAATTAAAATTTAATAAATACAGAAACAGCTAAAAAATAAATAATCATTTAAAATTAGTTTCTCATGTTATCACATCAGCGAACATTTGAATAATAGAATCAAAATTAAATGTCCATACAATTCTTGATTCAATGCATAATGTTCCTAGATCAGTAAGTCTTTGTAGACCTAATACAATTATTTATTCTGCTTGAGCTACAGGAACAGGAAGTATGCAGAATATGTGCAGTGCAACACACTCATTAGGAAATAAATCAGCAATATTTAGTTCTGTTAATTTGTTGAGCAAATCAGAGACTGCAGAGTAGATTTATAAATGTTAATTTTGTGAATATTGAGAACAATGAGGAATTTTGAACAAATTATTTGCCTCCTTAATTTGTTTTTCATCTGTGACAGATGACACAAACCTAATATTAAATAAATTTGTCTTACCTTTGTTAGCCTTTTCTTCTTTTTGATGTTTATCTTCCTGCTTTTGAGCACCTTATTTATGTTGGTATTCAATAAGTTCCTTGAAAAATTTAGAACATTGCATTTTACACGAATTGTATTTTTAAATAAACAGATAAAATAAAAGAGACACGTATCGATGAGCTTAAAAAATCTGCTCTTATATTTCTAACTCAGAACAAAATTATACTTGATGCATATTTAATATGTCATGTAACAAATATTTAAATATTTTTAAAGCTACCCTATTTATTATTTGCATGTTCAGCGATACACCCCACAGTTTTTTGCGTAAAGTTTCAGATCTTTGTTCCAAGCAAACTGGAGACAACTATAATTATGAAATAATACATAATCTGAACCTGAAATTGTTGAGTAATCGCACCAAAAGTTGAAACCAAAAACTCTGCGCAATAAGTTACATATATGGTGCCTACAAATATTAAAAGCCCTCTCATAGAACAAAGCTTGCTATAATTTGCTTCAGGTATTCTATTCATCCCATCATCTACCTATAGTACTTCCTTCCATAAAAATACATGCAACTATTTTTACAACTCATCTAACTGAATTCACATCAAATGTGATGAATATGCAGCAATGCTTGATATGCCATTTTTCACCTTAGTATCATCCAAAATAACTGCATCACTATTTGTATCTGAATGTGGGTATTTATTTGCAAATGCAAATTTTTTTTTCCTGCCTCATCAACATTAAACAACAGCGGTCAAACGTAGCATAAGTGACATTTCTAAAATGTAAAGAGTATAGTTTTTTCAAATAAGTTGAGGTTCACAGAGACAATAAATGCAGAACAGAGGGTCATGTGGAGATTTGCTGATTATAAATTAAAACGATAATATATACAAAAAATTTTGTAGACTCCTTTTTCATTCATAAATATATTTGCAACAAATTTTATTCTATAAATGTTTCCTTAAAGATGCACCACTGAATTTCATAGCTTGGAGGCATGGTGTATGTATCTCACACTAACACACAGAATTTAAAGTTCAAAGCTGTACAAGTGGCACCGCATGCATGCACGTATGTGTGTTTGGAAAGGAACTATCTGGTATCAGAACAGGTTGGCTCAGTTGTGAAACCCTGAAAGCCTAAGAATATTAAGAGTTAAAACATTCCATAGGAAAACCATGTATTTCTGAATTATGAACATACAGGTACATATGTATTATAAAAACATGAAAATCTTTAAATTTACAAACTCTCACATGCTGACAATGTATTTTTTTAGGAACAGAAATTTCTGTAAAAAATAAGTTCAACCCAATACTTCACAGATTTGAGAGAAATTTTGTAGCACTATAACAGGTGATTTGAAGTGGGCAAGAGCATTCCTTCATCATTACACGCCCACACCCAACTGCTTCGTACGACAGTAACATGTGGGTACTTTTCGACCTGAAACAATCAAAAACCATATATATTTAAATAGGAAAACACTCCCTTATCGCATGCTTTCGACTAACTATGTTTTGCAAGGTCCAAGTGTTTATAATCACAGGGGGAAGCATAAAGCTGAAGCACTACATTGGAAACCTCTTTTTTTTTCTGTCCGCCATATTGGGTAGAGAAAATTATTCATCATTGCCTAGCAACAATCCAGTTTGTTTGGGCTCCAATTCTGCTGGCACACGGACCATTTGGACTCTTCCAATATTCTTGGTTTGATGGAACCAATATTTTGGTTCTACATTTTAGAAGATTTCTCCATGGTGACACACAACTATTAAAAGCCTCTTGAATGCCTGGAGTTGAATAAAACCTTGTATCACAGTCACAGATTTAAGCTTCTTAGTTTAGTGTTGTCACAAAGAACGAGCTAGCAAAAAAATAGTACTAAAAACATATAGTTCTAAAACATTGATGCTGATAAAAACCAAGTACTTTTTAAAAGAAAAAAAAAGCTAAAGTTTTACTTATTATCATCTCATAAAAATTTATAGTAATAATTCTTTTAAGGATTTCCTTCCACAGTGTGTGCCTAGTATGAAACCAAAAAGAAACGCATATGTTATCATAACAGTCACACGGGCTGGGTCAAAATTAAACTGGCCTGCGATAGTTTTATTGCTGCCATCCTGTTGTCTTTAAGGATGACTTTTGCATCCTAAATCAGGATCTGATGTTAATTTTCCCACATCACATCACTTTTTCTTTTTTTTTTAATCTTAATTTTTTCATCACATGCATGCACTAATGCACTTCTTACATTGTTAGGAGCGTTGCTTTAATTAAGAATTCCAGATTCATTTATTAATTCGATGACCTGTAGCCATCTAGCAACACTGTATAATCATTCTCACAGTCTAGAGCCAGCAACCCTGTACAACACAGCCAGTTTTGCATTGTGCTTTGCTTGCCAGTAAAAAGAGACTTTTTTCTTCATAAATGTGTTCTATACGTGAGTGACATACTGTGTTAATCTTTTCAATGAACCTACACTGGAAAACAAACAACAACACAACTGATTGTAGTTTCTAATGCTGTTTCACACTCATGGCAACATTGAATCACTCTTTTTCTGTCTTATTAAACTATGACGTGTTGGCCGGCCTCAAAATCAACACTTGCTTGAATGTTAGATGATTTATTACTATAACTTTGAAAATTGTACACCTACTTTTAAAATTAGTTTTATTTTTACGTCTTACGAGGGTACTACCTTTTAAGAATCAATAGAACTCTAATGACATCTGAGAAAAAAATTTTGGAAGAGGGAAATTTCATTAAAAAAAAATGATTTAACTTTGATAACAATGATGTACTGAAAGAAATACGGTAACATAATTAAAGTCTTAACATATAGGTAAATCTTGGCATGAGAATAACAAATTCTTAAGTGGCAGGACTGATATACCGGTATTAAAATATGACTTTCCAGATTAGATTGTGCCATCAATAATAAAATAAAAATGTGAAAATGCTTTGTAATATACTGATAAATAACAACTGTTTGTCGTAATTTGCATGGTGTCTGTGCCTGTTAGAGAAGCCATTCTTCTCTAAGGAAGTTTGACCCACAGATAAAACTGATGTACTCATTTTTTTTTGACGTGATAACGTCTTATAAAATGATGAACACCAGCTGCACGCACAAAAAATTTTCATGTTCCGCCTGAGCCGAGCGTGCAAGAACCGGCCAACCACCATGCGAGAAAATCTTCTATAATATCAAACAGGTTAAGGCGGGCTTTTTAACTAATTTTATTTATGTACTTGGTACTACATACCTCCTTTATGCTCTTTCTCGAGTTTGCTACTGCAAGGTGCACTTCCGCACTCAGACTTTCCAAAACTTTTCTGAAACAAATAAACACAACAGCAATAACTTATTTCACCTCACCAGTTTTCTTTAAATGCTTTAATTTATGAACATAAAGAAAATTAAGTTTTAGCTGTAATAACTTAAAAAATATATAAGAAATTAGTGACAAAATATCACACCTATAATTAACAACAATTATTTATGAACATAAAGAAAATTAAGTTTTAGCTGTAATAACTTTAAAAAAAATATAAGAAATTAGAGACAAAATATCACACCTATAATTTAAAAAAAATCAACATACAAAAAAGTTACCCTTTGAACGCAATTATGTAACGCTGCAACTGTTTTCTTGTCTCTTTGCCGAGATCTTCGCTCAGGTAGAAGGTTTTCCCATCGAACATAGTTGGCAGGAACGGCAGTGGCATGTGAGAGGTGTCTGGGTGGTTCTCCTTTGTCCCATCCGTGTCGCTGTCCACATCCGTGTCGTCATCGTAAGGGTCTGTGCAACACACGCTGTTGTTGCTGCCGTCTTTGTTGCCAGGGCCAACAACCTGCACTCTTCAACAGAATGAACAAGATCACGTAAAATGAAGCCTTGCTACCGGAGTGCAACCTTGTCATAAGAATAACCCACAGACGAGTTCACTCTCTCATGACAGATGATTTTATATAAACATTTCATGTTTGAGAGCTAAATATTCTTACATGATTTATCACCAAAAAAATACTATTAAATGGCTGGCTAGCCTATTCCTCTAGCAAACAAAAAACTTACATTTATTTATTGAAATAACTTCTGTGAAATGACAGCCAATGCCTCACATAAATCTGTTGCAGTCGTTTCACGGGGTATTGATATAATATACTTTCCAGATCGGATCAATAAAATTAATATTTACAAACAGTTAAAACAGAGTAAAACAGTACTGATAGGAAAATGGCACAGTTTTACCTTTGAATATATATACTGTATAGAAGTCGCCAGCCCAGGTTAAAATTTCTAATACGGTTTGAGGTAGTTGGTTAATTCACCGCCGTAATCGCCACCATCTCTAGGGCATCGACTTGTGGTGGTCCCTAGCGACAAGTGTCGAACTCTTCAAACACCCCTTCCCCCTCCCGTTGAATGCCTTTAGCTGCAGTGAATGATTGGTGGGGGGTGCGGGGAATGACAGCGGGCGACAGTGCTGTGCTCTAACGTGTAAATAACAACCTAAGACGATACAGGGCGTTACGGCAGAGCCCTGCAGCGGTGAAGTTCCCAAGCTGCTCATCATACGCTCCTGAAAAACGTAGAGTAAATCCTATCCACTCGCGACTTCTATATAGTATTTAT
This sequence comes from Bacillus rossius redtenbacheri, assembly GCF_032445375.1. Classification (NCBI taxonomy): domain Eukaryota; kingdom Metazoa; phylum Arthropoda; class Insecta; order Phasmatodea; family Bacillidae; genus Bacillus; species Bacillus rossius. Next base: position 16,234,092 of record NC_086342.1, read on the forward strand.
ATTCAAAGGTTTTACTGAATGTAAACAAAGAAAGGCTTCTAATGTATCCAGCACAATATGTAATGAATGAATGATAAAAGTAAGGAGTATGAACCAAATGATTAGGAGTAAAAGAGGAAATGCACAAGAATAAAAAAAATACCAAGTCTCACTCACATCTGGATATCGTCGTCTGTGTCCGAACCAGATTTAGGCTTTAATCTCTCATTTCCCCTTGAAAATGAATGTTCTGGTTCATCTACAAAAAAAAGTTTTTTAAACAATTTCAACACATGTTTGCATCAAAGAGAATGTAAAGGCCAAATTAAGTACATATCATTATTTGCAAACAAGCCCACCTTTGAGTTCAAGTATTTCATCCTCGCTTTCATTCTTTGACTTGTCCTTTTTGTCCAAAGCAAACCTACAAATAAAAAGCACAATATAATACACAGTACCTGTTTTTTTTTTCTGAAAACCCTGTACACATTTTAAACAATCCAACAAAACTGTAGAAAAAGGATTCTCAGTCTTGTGTCGAAACCATAAATACACTGTATATGCATACACATACTATCATGTCTACTCTACAAGCTAGAAGCCGGCAATATCTCAACCAACAAATATTCCTTAAAAATAGGGTTCCATTATCATTATCTCAAGTACCATAAACAGTACCAGCAATTCTATGCTTATTATGTTATGTCTTCGTAAAATCAATACTTTAGATTATTTTTTCCTGCTTGACCACATCACTTATAAGTATAATTCAGTTCTAATGAGAACTATAAAAGGTGATTTTCGGGTCTGATCTTCATATTAAAAAAAAATAATAATAATGTTCAAAAAATTTTCTGCACAAGTAAAAAAGATAATAATAATAATAATAATAATGCAAAACTCCTTACTTACCTTCTCCACGGTAATCGCTTGCGTTGTATATAACATTCCTCAATCCATTCTTTTGTTACAATTTTGCCTTTGCCTTTCACCTGCCGGAACTTGGGTGTGTTTTGAAAAGCACAACTGAAATGAAAGTACAATAGTTTACAATTTGCAGTTAGCTTATTTTTCATAAAATAGCACTCTAAAAAATTAAACGTGAATCAATTTTTAAAAATTATATTATAAAAACAATCTAAAAACCAATTAAGTACTTGAAGCATTTTTTTAATTGTATCAAATACACAAAAAAAAAATTTGTCTGTAGACAAAGCAAATACTACAATTAAATATTTGAAGAAATTTCCTTCATAATAACATAAAGGTGCCTGTAAAGGAACATTTTTGAGAAATTATACTAATATGATAACAAAATTTTTAAGCTATTGATTGAACACATTTACTGGTATAAAAAATTATATAATTACTTCAACCTATTAAGGTTTTTATAACAAATGTAACAGACTGCAAACCTGACAAAAATTGAATACTGTCCGCGATATACTGTATAATAAAATACCATGAATGCTTTTTCACTCACAATACAATAATTGATTAAAATGTGTAACAAAATAGGTTAAAATTTAAACATGATTTATTAATTACCTTTCAGATGCTTCTGCGATTAGGTCGCGATTTAGCTGAAGGAACCTGAGCCAATGAATAACCCTGAATGTGGAGTTAAACTGTGGATAGTCATACAACAGGGTGGCTACTCTTTTGGCAAAACCAAATTCCAGGATCTTTTTTCCCAGGCAATTAAGGTTTTTCAAAGAATTTTCATGAAATTATACAACATTGACAAAAATTATGCAGCTAACCACTTTTGTTACATCAGAGCTAATAAAATCAAACCAACCATTCAATATTAGATATCTACTATTTAATATGTAAAATTAAAATAAAAGTATTCCAGTAGGACTATATTCCTTCTGTGAGAAAAATTTAGTTTTCAGTAGTTAATGTATTTTTTTTTTAATATGTGAGAAGAAAGGAACAGAAAAAATTTAAGAGAAGATGATTTGGTATAAATAATACAGCAGAGCATAAGGACACAACTAAATTTACTTTATTAGCTGCCAGGAATGAAAACAGTTTACACATGAAAATAATACTCATTTACTTAAACAAATGAAATTATTATAAGCATTTTAATTAGCTGAGCTTGATAAATCATGTTTTCCTAACTTTAAATTTTTAATAGAGAGCCTTTAAATAACAGTAATCTGCACATCATGAATTTTGAGTTGAAAAAGTACCACCCAACTTGTTCATCCTATTTTTTATTTTACTATTTACTATCAGAAAATCACTTTAATTCTTGATGTAGAACAAACATATCTGAAAACTATATTGGGGAAGAAATGAAACATCTAACAAGTGCTCTTCAAGAAAATTGTTATTTAAAATCATAAATTAGGAAACAATGGCCACCTCAACAGCAAAAGAAAGAGTATCTTCCTAATAATGCTTTCATTCTTTACGTCAAAGGAATTTCAGACCAAGTGGCAAGAATTCTTGGGAAGCATGAAATTCATACAGTTCTCAAACCCATAAACAAGATTGAGGGGTCTCTGACATCAGTGAAGAACAAAACTCCTGCCGAAAACCTAGCCGGTGTGTACAAGATTCCATGTTCCTGCGGCAAGGTATATATGGGACAAACTGGCAGACGAATAATCACAAGAGTTAAAGAACACATCAGTGACTACAAACATGAAAACCCACGATCAGCTATAGCAGAACACTCCATGGAAACCAGACACAGCATTGATTTCGATCAATTCTAAACCATATCCAACATCCGACAATACAATAAAAGATACATTCGAGAATCAGTAGAAATATTAAAACACCCAGCAAATATTAATAGAGAAGATGGCTACAAATTAAGATAAATATGGAACCCACTCTTTAGAAATCCTCAAAACATAGCTCCACATCCAACTTCAGACAGATCGTCCCTGATTGACAAAACAGCCCAGCCAACCAGAAGAAAGGAAGGCTCTGATTGGCCCACCTCTGCAGCCAATCAGGAAGCACCTTTTCCTCAGGTGACAGTATATAAAGACAGGATAACTTGTAAGAACCTCTGTAGGTAACTGCTCCTTGATGATGACGACTGCAATGTCGACCGAAACGTCGGTACATTATTCGCCTAGGACACTGCTACAACCCAGAAACCAAACTACTTAAAAAAATTTACTTGCTTACAAATAATATAATGTACTCCTTAGGAACCTGCTGGTCACATTACATATGTTTATGCATAAATTATTTACCAGTAAAGTTTGCACACCAAAATTACTAAATATATATCTTGAAATAAAATTTAACTTGAAACTTGGAGGTAACAACTTAACAATCTCAGTCATTATCATTATCACCATCACTGAAGCACATACTCTCTTCATTGCTGGCACCCTATTACAACTTACAAATCGGCAATTTGTATGTTACAAATTTATTTATAAAACAAGTTATGCACCATTGTAAAATTTCATAAAATTTCCAGATGTTTTCAAGGTATACTACATGTATTTTGTTTTCTTGCATTTTCTGAAATGACCTCATGTAAGACAGGTGTGCATTTTACTTTAATTTAGGGGAAAATATTCCGACTCATATTCGGGACAATACGTTAACTAACTTCCCGAGAGATGTGTAAATTTCACGACAATCACTCACATCAAATGGGTGCATCTGTCCGTCCAGTCAGGCTGGTATTTTGCGCCCATTTCCAACGCGAAACACCTCACGTTGCTGCGATGGGGATTCTGATAGCCGCTGATCACCAACATGACCCCTTCCAGCAACTTCTCGAAAGGTTTCCTCCGCTCGGCAGCGGGTTCCGGCCCCGGCCGCGGCTTTTTGGCCCTCCGCGAGGTCCCGGGGTCGACCTCCCTCTTCGACCCCTTCGCCGTCTCGGCTTCACCGTCGTCCGGGCGTTTCCTTCCGGCACTCACGACCTTCCCGTTGGACGACGAAGCCTTGCCGTCTTCAGAGCTCTCGTCCGAAGCTTTGCTACCGCCGATTCTTTCTTTGGTTTCAGCATTAGCCTTTCCTTGAACAAGAAAAAAGTTGATAGAACTCGATTAATACAAGGTCAGCTATATTTATAACAATAATAAAAAAATGTTTAAAAGACTTTTTAATATGAAATACTATACAGAGGTCTTACTATGAAAGATATGACAGCACACTGCTTACGAAAATGACCTGTCATACAAGAACAGAATCAGCTTTGAGATCCTCAAACTTGCACAAAAATCTTTTATCATAAACAGGAGAATATGGTCACTATAGGCACAACACATAAATAAGTCACGTAGCTACTGCATGCACTACAGTAGTGGTCGAGTGTGTTCAAAAAATATTTGATATTAGTGAATAATTTGATATTCGATCCAAAATTTCCAATTTAATTTTTAATTTTTAATTCTTTGAATAAAATGGATATGACTACACCATGTGGGTCACAAAAAAATTTACTGAGGAAAAAAAAAGTGTAACATGTAAGTTGAGTTAATGAGAAATTTATTGTTTTCTGCAAAATTATTTACATATTGTTTTTATATTTAACAAATAATCAGTGACCATGATTTAAAATTAGTAATAATACTCTACTTTACACATATAATCAGATCAACAAAACAACTTTCAAACTTAAAATTTACTGGTTAAAGAAAATGCATTATCACTATTATCAGTTGTTTTTAATTTCCTTTCCTTTGTTATGGTTACATGTATATTCCTCTCTTTTAATTTTACTGTATTTCAGATTACATTCTTCTTCGACTCCTGTGAAGTGTGAAAAACAAATACACTGTATGTTAAAATTGGATTTGAAAAAATATTCAATATTCGTGAACATTGTAATATTTGATTCCAAATTTGTTTCGAAAGAAAAGAAAGAAAAAAAAACAGTATTTGCAGAAGTACATATACATCCCAACTGCCCAACAATGTTTACCTTCACCATTCGAGATGTCAGACTCCTGGGGGTTGCCCTTCGCTGGCTTTGACGCTGCTTTGGCCAGCGCTGCAGGACTAGAAGCCTCTCTTATTGCCGCCGCGCCTTCAGGGGTTCAACACAAATGTTTCAACTCCAGTTTAGCTATACAACAAGCGTAATAAATTACACAATGAAGAAATTGTATCATCAAAATTGCAGACCCTTCATTTTCAAATGAAATTTGGTATAAATATTATTTTTAATGCTGACCTTCAACATACTATTCCAACATATTTAGCAAAAAATGCAATAAACATAACTATGTATTAAGTTCCTCAGTTCATTACAATCAATAACAATATTATTCACAGTACATAATTTTTCTATACCTTTTAATAGTGACACAGGCTCTTACCCCCCCCAACTTACAAAATATTTATGTAAATTTATACTATGCTTTTAATTGTATTATAATTGGTTAAGTATTCTGCTGTAATGTAAATTACTACTTATTATCTATTTTGGGAGTATGGTTTACAGTAGTTCATACTTTGATTATTTCTGAAAATATAATTTACTATTTAATTTGGTGAAGAAGCTGAATGTTACTTTTACCTCATTTTTGCTTATTTTCTTTTATGGTTTTCATGTGTGCTCATATATTTTTTGGATATTTATTTCCCATATTTTTTTATTTACCAGTAGCTGAGTCCTGGGATGGTAATAGAATGTTATTGAACATTTGGATGATAAAATAGGAATCGGAGAGGAACAAGGAATCGTGAGGAATATTGGAAAGTGTCTTTTATTGGATGAATTTTAAAGGTATCCTATGATTGACCCGTGACCCCTAGGAGGAAGGAAATGGAATTATTAGTCGCAATTGTTTAGTCATTTCTTGGAACTAGGCAGGAACAGTCACCTTTCAGGGGTGGGTAATTAATTAACATCATTAAGTAATTACAAATAATTTAACACCTGCGGTCCAGGCTGAACTGATGGAAGTTTTGTCAGATAGGATTTTTTGAACACACGTGGCCGCGTAGGCCTATGTGAGGACTCTTTTGATAATTTGTGGCCACTCCAAGAGAACAATGGTCTCTCGACCATTCGTACCATAAGTTGCAAATGACTGCAGATTTTATATCAACAGTAACATCATACAGTCAGTAAATATTGTTTCCGGGCGATTTACTAGATATCGTGTGCAAGTGAATTAGTTTACGCTTTGAGTTTTTTTTTTTGTCATGTCCATGTGAAGTTTTTTGGTCGAACGATGGCCGCCACTGTGTTTTAGGAATTAACAATGAGGAAGAATAAATACAAACAAAAAAAGTACACATTTGAGAGAATAACTTTCTTTCATAAATCGTTTGAAGTAGCAATTTATGAAATTTGAAAATCATTTTGGCACCCAGCAAAATTTCTTCAAGTGTTCAGGCGTACATAACGGTCAGGCTATTGAGCTAGCCGGAGGTCTGGGCTGTTACAACGAATGTCTTTATAGTATTACCTTAGTATAATCTCATCACATACATTAATTTTAATTTTTATATTTAATTGTATTATGAACATTGTCTGCATTATTAAACAACAAAAGTGATGAGTCATAAAGTTAACTACAGACTTAAAAAATTCCCTTCAACATTTTTCAAAAAGATTTTTTTTAGGAGGTTTTTATAGCTCATCATAGCTCTTTAAAAACAAAAGAAAAATAATTTAATATTTGATAAAGGTTCCACATAGCCTACATACTACATTTTCACAACAAAATGTGTACGTTAATCAGGTATGTATGTTGCTAGGGACAAATGTTAACAAATTATACGAAGGTGGACGTAGCCTACCTGAAAGTGGCTGGGAATCGCCTAGCTGCTTGCGTTTCTTAAAGAGGCTCCCGACAGGTATCACGTCGTCGCAATCCTTCACGACGAACTGCCCGATCCTGCCGGACGCGCCCTGGGAGTCTTCGCTGGAAGCAGGGGCGCGCAGGGCGAGGAACGACAGCCCGAACTTGACGTGCTTGTTGAAGGGCTGGGTGCACACCACCTTGACCCTGTCCCACTTCTGCTCGGCCGCCGGCTTGCTCAGCTGGTCGCCCGCAAACATGCGCACGCGGTTCGCGTTGGTCCCGCCCCGGGACTCCAGCGGGGACATGAAGGACGATGCCACCAGCAGGACCTTGGGAAAAGGAGAACAAAATAGTTCTGTGTAGGTAATCAGTACCTTGTAAAGTTAAAACTACTTCAAAGTATCCTCAATGATACTCTAAATTAATTAAATTGCTCAAACGGAAAAAAACATCGTAAGTTATACAGCCAAAATAGTTCTGTGTAGGTAATCAGTACCTTGTACAGTTAAAACTACTTCAAAGTATCCTCAATGAAACTCTAAACAATTAATTCAATTGATCAAACGGAAAAAAACATTGTAAGTTATACAACCAAAATAGTTCTGTGTAGGTAATCAGTACCTTGTACAGTTAAAACTACTTCAAAGTATCCTCAATGATACTCTAAATTAATTAAATTGCTCAAACGGAAAAAAACATCGTAAGTTATACAGCCAAAATAGTTCTGTGTAGGTAAGCAGTACCTTGTACAGTTAAAACTACTTCAAAGTATCCTCAATGATACTCTAAACAATTATTTCAATTGCTCAAATAAAACATCGTAAGTTATACAGCCAAAATAGTTCTGTGTAGGTAATCAGTACCTTGTACAGTTAAAACTACTTCAAAGTATTCTCAATGGTACTCTAAATAATTAATTAAATTGCTAAAATGGAAAAAACATTGTTAGATATACAGCCAAAATAGTTCTGTGTAGGTAATCAGTACCTTGTACAGTAAAAACTACTTCAAAGTATCCTGAATGATACTCTAAACAATTAATTCAATTGCTCAAATGGAAAAAAACATCGTAAGTTATACAACCAAAATAGTTGTGTGTAGGTAATCAGTACCTTGTATGGTTAAAACTACTTCAAAGTATCCTCAATGATACTCGAAACAAAAAATTCAATTGCTCAAATGGAAAAAAACATCATAAGTTATACAACCAAAATACTTCTGTGTAGGTAATCAGTACCTTGTACAGTTAAAACTACTTCAAAGTATCCTCAATGGTACTCTAAATAAGTAATTTGATTGCTCAAATGGAAAAAAACATTGTAAGTTATACTACAACACAATTCATTATTATTCTTAATTTTCCCAATCTCGCAAAGAAACTAAATCAATTATATCTAGAGTTTAAAAAATTGGCTTCTAACTATAAACAAAATCAAAATTAATCCTAAAAAATTCTGTAATTATGTTTGGAAAGGGTTATGATCAACAAATGTCTCTTAAAATTAAAATGTTATTATAAATGAACCCTTACATATTGCAAATCATCTCTCAGAATATTTCTCTAGTGTCTATTCAGTCCCAACTTGCAACAATAATTCTCCAAATATCAACGCCTCAAAGTTTTCTATCCCAATGCCTTACATCATGGAGAGTCTAGTTATCTGGCGTACAAAAACTTTAAAATCAACTCCATCATCAGGCTCAGACTAATTTCATTATAAAGGGTTGCTCTTTCCTCCTTGCACATTTACTACAACGTATTTTCAATACCAGCATCAACAGTGGTATGTACCCCTGTAAATGGAAGCTTGCAAAGGTAATTCCTATTCATAAAAATAAAAAAAATAAAAAAAAAGCAAATTAAATGTCTCCAACTACAGACCAATATTTCTCCTAAATGGTTTTGCAAAAGTATTTGATAAAATAATAGTAAAATATCTTTAATTCAATTTAAAGAATTGATTGTCTAATTCACAACATGGTTTCAGATCAGGCAAAAGCACCATAACTAACGATAGTATCCTTCCAAAACCCTATCTTTTCTGAGGTGATCAAATTGATGCATGCTACTTCGACTAAGCCAGAGCTTTCGATACTATCAATCATCAAATTCTTCTTAACAAATGTGCTAATTTTGCCTTAAGTGATAAATTTATCAACTGGTTATCTAGCTACTTAAAAAAAAAAAAAAAAAAAAATTCTATGTTCCAGGAAAAATACAAACTCTGATCTTCATTTAGCCATCTCTGGTGTTCCTTAAGGTGGTAATCTTTCACCACTACTTTTTTAATATTTTTATTAATGACATAACATCAGTACTGAACTACTCTCCAGGCACTCATTTTTCTGACGACCTAAAAATCCAAAAAAAAAATATATATTGTTATGAACGCAGACAGGACTGTGAGGCGTGCCAAGCTCGGAGCTGGCTGGTGGCCCTTTGCGGCCAGATGTAATGCGCCATTCGCTGACGTAAGGCATGCCATGTGTCCCTGGCCAGATTATAAGGGTCCTCGTAACCCCCCTCCCCCCTTTCGCTCCCCTCGCAACATTGTCAATGACCCTTTTAGCGGCCTGGGAATTCTGCAACTAAAACTAATAAATAAAATCTCAAAAAAAAAAATCCAGTTTTATATGTGGGACTCTTGGGACGAGGACAAACTAGTGCATTTTGAAAACTAATGTTACAATGCAGGGTTTCCAACTTCAAACTACAGTCTATTTCAATGAGTTTTCCCTGAGCTATCAAACTTTTTTCCCTGTCTCATTGATTTGTTAAGAAAACAGATGTACAGGATTACATATCACAATACACATTATCATTTAAAAAATTAAACAAATATCATAACATCACAAAATGCTTTGTTCCACAATATACAATTTGGATTGTTATTTCCATCAATACTGTATAGCAACATTTCCAGTCCGGAACAAAAAAAAAATTTCCCAACAATACATTTTGGGCTGTGATGTTACAAGACTGTCTATATTAGCTAGATAAACAGTTTTTTTTTTCCATCCCTTACGTTCAATTAATGTTAATAAAACATCAGATGGGAATTATAAACGGCACAAGAATTTATTATTAAAATACAGAATGGTTTTAAGTCCTTGAGAGATTACTTACATAGTATTAAAAATTACCAATACCTTTTGTACTTAACGTTGTCAAATTTCCGGTGTTTACCATGTTTAGAAAATTTCTTTTCAACTGAGTTTTTCCTGTTTTCCATATTTTCAATGTCTCAAGAAACCCTGCTTAGATTCGCTAAAGAATGCACCATTGTTAATGCAACAATGAAGAAATACTCACTTGGAAATCTTTATTTGGAGTACTTGATCTGCCAACCAACACTTCAACAAAAGCCGAGTGTTCATTCCCAATGTCAATCCCACTGATTTTTGTCTCTTTAGCCAGTTCTAAAACAACTGACACACTGCTTTCCCAAGAGTTGCATTTCCATTTCTTGGTCTTGTCACTTTTGATAAGATTTTCTGCTGGGTGATTCTGAAAATCATAAAAGCAAAATCAGAATTAAATTTTTAATAACAATAAACAAAACATCAGACTACTATAAAACTCTTCATTTTGTGTTTAGTTGGGTGCTTAAATATGAATTATGAACCCAAAAAAAATATTTTTTTATAGTATTTTAGACATAACAAAATGTGATTAATTATTTTTAATGTGTTGAGTAAAAGTTACGTATCACATATTCAAGTATATCCTTTGATCCTATATATATAGATCTTGTGGTACATGATACTTCTTGCTGTTTTAATTTAGTACATTGAATGATTCTGGACATGAAACTTGTGATATAACTATGAATTATGATTTATGTTGAATACAAAAAAAAATTTCACAAGTCCTGGCATAAGTTGTTTTTTATTGTGAATTTGAGTTTCGATTTTAGCAAAGATCATTCAACTTACTAAATTAAAACAGCAAGTATCATGTACCACAGGATCAAAATATACATGGTCATGGCATAAGGATACGTGACATGGAACAATTACCCATACATGTTGAAAGTTGCGGTTTCTGAGAAATAATGCATTAATAACTGAAGTGAAGAATATCAACAGGGAATAAAATACTTATTTTTTACGAGCTAAATAAATTTAAGCTCATTGTACAATCTCGCGGACGTGGGGACGATACTGTAAACGGAGACACATCTCACAGAAACGATTTTCTACAATGAAACACATGCGGACAGGAACCTATACGAAACAGCTTATAAAAGCTCAGTTCTTCTATTTACGCTACTCCTTGCGACCAAAAGAAGCTGAGTAATTGGCTGCAGTGGTCACCATGTTTGTTTACATTTGAAATATGTTAAAAATTGGGGTCAAGTTCAGTACTAACTATCGGTTGGAAAGAGAGAAGAGGAAATGTTATGTCATCATGGAAGTTGGCCCATGATACAAACTTTCATGGAGGAACAAAGGAAGATATAGTATGTAATATCGGTAACAGTGAAAGACAAAGTAGCACCATGAAAATAAATATGAATAATAGTGTGAGTTTTGGAGTGATAGCAGCAATTGTGATACAAGTAGGAGTGAAGTACTTACTGGAATGGAATATCTTCATAAAATGAATAAATAAGTACACAATAGGTATTTAATGAGTAGTAAGAAATTTATTGAACATGTGAGGTAATGAACATTGTAGTCATGAAAGAAGAGCCAGGTCATATATGTATTCATACTCAATTAATACAATGGTAGATAAAGATTGTGTGGTTGTGATTGTAGTGATTAGGAAAGCAATGGTTAATGTCTCGCCATATAAAATGAATTCAATGGACGAACTGCAAATTTTTTTGGTGAATATTTTATATAGAAAAGAAAAATATTGACAGTAAACAATTACTGCCATTAAGCCAAGAAAGGTAATTGGTTTTTTATGGCTTATAAAGGTTTGCGATTTGCAGTTGTGTTTGTAGTGTATTTTGTTTGCTGTATTGGGTGAGAGGTGTGTTGTATTTCATTGGCAATCTTAGATGAAATATTGGGGTATCGCAGAATATATCACACTGGGTGGAACTGTAGTATAGATTATAATACCGTAAGAATTATATGAACAGTATTGTGTAATGTACTAGGATAAGTAGGGCTATAGTATAGTTTATACCAGGGACATTTAAATTAAATTTAAAATGATCTAAGTGATTTAAATTGAGCCATCTCTGTTCCCTTTAAAAATTTTAACTTGTTAGTTAAATGAACCTAAACCCTTTGCACTTAAGTGACATTCACCTATTTCCCAGTAGCTGGTATTTTCAAGTTTTCAACATATATCTCGTTATACCAATGCGTATTTCATTATAAATACTAACTGATCCAAAGTTACCATAAGTAAGATTTTTTACAGGATTATTTAACAATGACAATTTTTTTTGCATTTATAAACAAATACTCACAGAATCTTCTGAACTGCAGCTTATGACCGCTTTTAATATTATTGGAGACATTAAATTTATGATACCCGAACAGTTAAACAAAACCTAAAATTAAAATAAACACAAAATCTATAAAACATCGAATACTTCCTCCCGCGCGAAATGATCGCTTGCCTCTCATAGAGTTATATTTGGTTGTATTATAGCCCCTGGTGGTTGTTTGTAGAAAGTACGAACTTTGTCAAAATAGGATTATTAATATTTACTGTACTGAACGCTTAAAAATGAGCATTATGAGTAAATTTAAACTAAAATACGAGACATATTCATACAAATATAAATTAATCAGAGCTAAATTTTATTCACTTGAAATCGTCTTTAATTCTCATATTTATGTAATATGTATTCAACTTCATTATTTTTGTTTAAGCTGTTGTCTCCATACATAAAGCTCAGTCGTAAGAGCAAATCTTCTGGTTGGTAAGTTAAAACGCGGAGTTGGGGATTTTTCATTTGTGCAAATTTCCATTGCCTTTAGTGATGTGTGTCTCCTCACCAACATAGTGCTGACATCATCCGGCCGAAGGCCACCCTAAAGCCCGACCTGCAACCGCCAGTATCCGACCCCGCTAACGGAACGCGCCCCTAGCCATGGCCCACACGAATCAGGTGAGCGCCGCGGAACTTAGGTATTTCAACGCCCTTCATTAATTGGCAAGACAAACCAAGCCATGTATACAGTAAATTCACCAAACTTTAATGAACCCGCCACATTGAATTAATAAAACCATGCAACACAAGTGCGACGTAGGAGTGCCCGGGTCACTCACGTGTAGCTTTCTACTAAAACAGCTGTGAGTGCAACCCTTGCGACCTTCAGCCTAAATTCAATAGTGAAATATGTGACGTAACTCAAACCGCCCCAAATTAGCATTATCATTCGCCACTGGAGTAGTTATCAAGAAACAGACAGTCTCCAGTATGACTCTAATATTCAAACTTATTTTATACAAATTTATTAAACGTTATTTCTAAAACATATTCATTTATTAAATTAATCATTATGTTTAATTATGTGAATTTAGAGACACTTAAATTTAGTTAATTATATAGATTTGTACGAATAACGGAACTTTGAAAACTCTGACGCGACAGGGAGCTCATCCCTCCCCTCGCGTCAGGGCCAGACGCCAGTACAGCGTGACTCGCGGACCGGGACGGACGCACGTCCCACGGGGAGCCATCATCTTTTGCATTCATCGAACTTCAATCTGGTAATTATAGTCACAACCGAAACCTTTTTTAAATACTCCCCGTGTGCGCCCGGTCCTTTTCCGGTGTAGGGCCTAACCCAGCCGCGTCAATTTAACACGCCCCACACAACGCATTACGTGGGGCCGTGCAAAATACGGCACGGGCCGACTCCCGCCAACACAGAACTTTACTTAATTGCTTAATGCACAGGCACTAGCTACATCCAAGCGTAGACGTGTTCTTAATTTAATAGCGAGCCGCGGTCCACACAGGTGGGCCCGCACGTCGCAGCTTACCAATTACGGGATTAGCCGATTCTAATCGAACACTCTCCCTCAGCTGCGACTGGCATGAGGACTTAATAAGTAAACACACGTAGAGGCACGCAGGTGTCCCTCTCAGATAACGTGTGCAGTGTAATCGTGTACGTAAAAGCACCACAGAGTGCCGTTTTGTCAAGTGTAATTGTAATAATAGTGTAATCAAAACTTCTACGTGTTCCGACGCCTCATTGGCAGTCATGTACCGCCGAGTATACCTCGCGCCCAATGTAATGAACCAGTGTAAATCGTGAACAATAAAACGTCCACCCCGCACCTCCCGTTCGCGACGTGCGACCCGTAGAACAACCAGAACAGTGTATGTAAATTAACCTAAACAACCCAACCTAATCAGGAAACAAATTCCATCACCGCCGACGGTTCTAGCGGACCACGCTGGGGCAACGAACCCACGACCATCACACGGTTAGACACCGAGCTAGCCTGGCGCCCTCCCGGAACCGAAATCTCTAAGAAAGCCAGCCACCCCGCTAGGACCTGCGCCCGACCTCGAACACGAGACCGCGGCGGACAGCAAATGGCGCCCAACGTGGGGCTCGAACCCACGACCCCGAGATTAAGAGTCTCGTGCTCTACCGACTGAGTTAGCCGGGCGCCCTCCCGGAACAGAAATCATTAAGAAAGCCAGCCACCCCGCTAGGACCTGCGCCCGACCTCGAACACGAGACCGCGGCGGACGGCAAGTTCATATCTTTGAACTAAATTTTCTCGTTAAATATGAGAGGATATAATAACGTGCATCAAATGTGTTGTCAATTGAACCTAAATATGCCAAAACATCTTGTCTTACACATTCACTGAAATTTAATCACGGGAAAAAGCAATATTTTGCCTGCAAGCCCATCAGTGACATCTAACGTATTATTCATGACTTCTATCTTTGTATTTACTACACGAAACGAAATGCTGTTTTAAATCGGAACATAATATAGGTGCTCTCTCTAACTCTCTCTCTCCAAAGGTTTTGTACATTGGGTTGGCATTGCAGGTTTTACACAATACAATGTAAACTTATTTTCTCTATGCTATAGCAACATCCAAAAGAAGCGTGAACGTGAAAATTGAAAGGTTTTTTGTGAAAACACGTAACATATACGGTTGATTTAATTGCAGTGAGTTTTATACATTTTTATCGAACAATTAAGTATTTTAGTTTCACAGATAAGTTTTAGTGTTAATTTTATTGTTTTGTTATGAATATAATCGTTTAACTTGATAAATAATTTTAATACAGCAGAATCTGCATTTGGCCTTTTGGTTCTGAAACTCTTAATTGTTTTTTTAATTATTATAAATAACAAGTCTTTACGTGAACCACGTAAAATAGTATCAAACGTATTATAACAAACATTTGCCTATTTTGTTTCATACGTACTTAAAATGTAGCGGACATAACCTAACATTTTTTTTTAAAGTCGGAATCACAAGAATACGGTCTTATTACATCCATCAATCAATCACGTGACCTTTTAGAGTAAAGGTAGAATTAGAGTAGCCCGTCTCCGTCTGTGTTAGAGTCCGTCTACAATAGTTCGAACCTGTGCGTGGTCCGTGTCATCCGAATGTGAGTGACGTCACATTGTCTCACCGAAAACTGCCCTGTCCACAATTGCGATGTCCGAATGTATTGATTTCTTAAGTTGTCACCAGAGCGCAGTAAATGTGCCAAACCAAATGTTTTTGTTTATTGTTTTGATGCTTTGTAGTTTGAGATTGAACTTATGAAAGTTATGTAAGTTATAAGTGACTTAAAACACCTTCCATTTCCTTCAATAACATAAACAAACACCACGTTTTCGAACGGGAACCGGAAATTCAAATATCGTGAGTGTTCTGTTCTTTTTCTGTGTCCGAAGTACACAGGTTGGGACAAAAAGTTCAAATTGATGAATGTCTTCGGACCAGGTAGGTTTGGACCTTCGCCCACTTGACGCATGACGTCAGAGGGTCACGTGGACCAATCAGAGACGAGTGTCCTTCAAACACAGTTTAGGACATTGTTATTGTAGACGGGCCATTACATTACCTGCAGCGAATCAGAGGAACCATAAAATTTCGTCTGTCGGTCCGTCAAAAATTTGGCAAACTCATACTTGGACGGACGGATGGATGGTTTATATCTATGGTTGTAGGTGGTTTTAGCTGCGCCAGTCAATTGTTACTAGAATACAAGACTGTGGTGTTTGTATTAGGTTGTTCAGATGTTTTGTATAAGAACATTGTGGTTCTTGGAACCCATGTCCAAACCTTTCAATCACGACTCTGAATTTTTCCGAGGATATGTTAATACAATACGTATAAAAAAAAACGACATAAATAGTAAACATCGAAATAAGTCTGAGAGCAAAATACTGATTGGTGGTAGGACTTAGATGGAAAAATATTTTACTGATGAATGATGTCATGTTGTAAATAGCTTGGCTAGCTGAGTGGCGTTGATAAATGAAAAAGTGATGGAAAACGGACGTAGGCGATGGGCTATTGTAATTCCATGTTAACATGCCCCTCAACAATTTCTTCCTTCTGTCAAAAGTTTGGTACATAATACTTTTGACAGATGGAGGGAACTATGAAATTATAATTTCAAAATTTTTGCATGTTTTTTGCATGTTAATTTGTATTATATTAGATTTTGAAGTTCCTTTAATTGTTAAGTCACTTCCATTGTTAGTTTTCAACTTTTAACCCAAATTAATTTGATAATTAAGTATGCATGGTAAATTTGGACTCATATGATCAGTCCGTCACCCATCTGTCCATCAGCAAGCTGATCATTGACAATCTAAAAAACTAGAAGGCTTAAATAGTGGTGAAAATGTCTTTTGTATAGGTAGATAATATTGACGGTTATGAAAGCTAAGAACCTATAAATCTTTTTTTTTTTTTTTTGCTGTGATATTTATTAAACATTATACCTTTACAAGCGAAATTTTCTCCAAAATTTAAGCCTTTTAAGTCAGTTGGCCGCATTCAAATGCAAAAATATTGTGAAGTACATGTGCAGACCTGCCAACTCTCACGATTTTGGTGTGAGGCTCACGTTTTTAAGGTCCATCTCACGCCCTCACGCCAAAATAGTGTTTCCTCACGATTTTTTGGGGCCCCAAGATTATGTTTGTAAAAGTTGCAAAACAAGTTTTACGAAAGCTTACAGTAACGAGTTTCCATCAATACTCGAGTCACGTAAAGGAAGCAATTTTGCGTTTTGTAGCGTGTGCCGTGCTGATTTTTCTATCTCGCATAGTGGAAGAGGAGACATTGTGTATTTCTTCCAATAAAAAAAATTAATTTTGCTGTGAACAGTGATAATAGTGTTACACGAGCAGAATGTTATTTTACATCTTTTTTTTAGTTGCGGCCCTGCATGATCACTACACGACAGCGCTAAATTATGTTCAACTAAATGAAATCTGCAACCTATAATTTGTTGAAATAAAATTTGAAGCAGAGACCAAGTAACATTGTACAGGTATGTCACTTAAATTTAAAGATTCACATTTGTTGTTTTTTATATCTAACCTGTATTTATGGGCCTGAAAATTTTTATCGAGGACCTCATGATTTTTTAATTTTGAATGTTGGCAGGTCTGCATGTGGAAATATGTGAATCGGTCAGCCAGTTGAGGGACAGACATATTTCTAAGAAGCTGCTACAAAGCATTTTTTAACAGTAAAATGTTTTTAATTTTTCTTTTGGTGATTGTTCCATATCACGTATCCAAGTTTATACTTTGATCATAATGGCTTGATCCTGTATAATTGATCATATGTTACGTGATGCTTGGTGTTTTAATTTAGTACGTCGAAAGATCCTGGTTAAACAAAAATATCACAATACAAAGTATATCAGGTCTTGTGGGATTTTTTCTTTTTATTCAACTTACAATCATAATTCATGGTTATATCACAAAAGTTTTTATGTCCTGAATCTTTCCACATACTAAATTAAAACAGCAAGCTTCATGTAACACATGTAATACAGGATCATTCCATCAGGATCAAGGGATAACTTGGATACATGATACAGAAATGTTACCCCTGTTTTATGTAAACTTGTAGACTTACTGTTAAGGTTATTTAGTTTTTTTCCCCTTCATTAGAATGAATGTATTATAGTAATTTTTTTTTATATAAAAATGTGCATTTGATAGTTGGATAAACACATTATTTGCAACGTTAAATACATTTTGGTGTTTTTTATTTGCTAGACTTCAAATAAGGCTACATATATTAATTCTTATACAGTATGCCTGTACATAGGATTTTTATATGTACATTGTGTGGCAGTCATTATATTGGATGCTTCTGTTGTTTGTTATTTTTCAGTTGAACATGAGTGGCCGAGAGGGTGGAAAGAAAAAGCCGCTGAAGGCACCAAAGAAGAAGGACTCCGAGGTGGATGAAGAGGATGCTGCCCACAAGCAGAAACTGAAGGAACAGCAGAAGAAGCTGGATGAAGCGAAAACGAAAGCAGCGCAGAAGGGTCCTCTGGTTGGTGGAGGTATCAAGAAATCAGGGAAGAAATGATACCGGTTAGCCGGTTACAAATGTTCCTTAATTTTTCGAAAACATTTTACTGCTGCAAAAGAATGTGATTCCCCATGATGGTTCCATAATTGAATTTTTACGATATTAAAATATGTATTCTAGTTGTGGGAGAAGAGTTCAACATTTAAAGTAGGATGTAGCTTTTATCTGTTGTAGAGCACAAAAGAAAAGAAAAAACTTTTAAAATTATAAATATTCTGTGGTCATTTCTTGGATAGCATTTATACCATATAATGATATGTATTAAAGTTAGTCATGTAAAGTCAGGCAAATGATAAAGACAACATTCATTTAAATATTTTAGGATGCTGCTGAGTATTTAAATGTGTTGTTTGCAAATTACAATTTTTTAAATTCAGTAAATCAACAGATTTTTCAACAGGGCCCAGAGTTTCAGCTATCAGACAATAACTCGTATTGCTTCATTTAATTTGTGGATTTCTTGCCAAATTAAAGTGAAACTAAAACCTTAACCGATAAGTTTTTCTATGTGTTGTTTTAGCCTTGTTTGAACATTGCAATTTTGGAATCTGCTATGTTTCTTGTTTGAACTGGGTAACCATAAAATTTTCATGTAATGTACTAACTATTAAAAATTAATTTGGGTAAAGTTATTTTGATCACTTGAGTATTTGGAGATAATTATTTTATGTATGATCTTTCTTGACAGTAAAATATAAGAATGGTAATACAGCACTAATATTGTAGACTAAGTTAATGCATTTAATTTTTTTTTACTTTCAAGTATTCAAATTGTCAGTTGTGCTTAATATTTAACTGTAAAATTTAAAAACTTTATTGGGAAATAAGTTAAGTATTGTTCTCAAACAAAAGTATAATATATTTCCTAGCATTTTTTCTGTGTCAGTTCCATTATCAGTAGAATTAGGGAGCATAGTTTTAAGTTTATATAAATTTAAAAAAAAAAAATTTGGCTATGCAATTTTTTTGTTCTTTGCTTAACCACACCTGTTCACAAAATTTAACATTGGCTAATTGCAAAAAATATATATGCATTCTCTTTTTTTTTTTGGCTTTTTCTAGAACTTAGCACAGTGTGAAATTTCACAAGAGAACCATATGTTTGAAATGGTCCAGTTACAATTAATAATGTTTGAAAAATATTTATGTATTTTTTGTTTTTAATGTTAATGTTTGGAATTGGGGTGAAGGTATTTTGGCCATGAAAGAATGAGTATGACAGTGTTACATGTCCATATTGATTGTAAATTTATCATTATAGAACACTTGCATTTTTAATTTTCTCAAAAGTCTTTACTCAATATTTTCTTATAGAGGTAAAACAAGTCATGTTAATGTTAATGATTACTTGCTTCACCTTTCAAAGCTCAAAAATAATATTTAATGGGATGTGTGATTTATATAAGCAGTGCGACAGACAGTGTTCTGTATGTAGACTTCTGAAGCAGAAGGGTATATCAGCTAGTAATGTATATTTTTATAAAAATTACAACAAAAAAATATTAAAACCATAGCCTGCTTCAAAACATATCCGTTTACATCCTAACATGTTTGTTTACTATGTTATGAGTATAAATTTTTTACCGTTAGTATAAAAATTATTAGAATACAGATTTGCATACATTGGTTTGATAAGAAATAAAAATGATCACCAATTTAATTATTAAAATTTATAGCTTGTGCCCTTTAAGAGAGTGACAAATGAGTACATATGTTCTTAAATATTTTGTAAATGAAATTGCTAAATAGATGGTAGGGTAAGTTAAGTCCATGCCATCATCAAAACATAAGGAAAATTATATAATGAAAAAAAAAAAAAAAAGATGCAATGCTCAGTGTTATGGAAAGTTGAACAATCAGGCATAGAGTGGAGTTACTGCATTGCTGTTTGGCACCATGATTTTTTCCATTTGCATTATATGGCGATGCTGAGAAAATGGGTATGGTGAGACCTTGCAGCTGTGGATATGTCAACAGCGAACTACACACATTATTCTGAAGTCTCTTAACACAACTAAAGAATGACTTTTCAGGTTTATATTTTCATGACCTTGACCTACTTTCACGGTCAAGGCCGACAAAAAATCCCCACACACATACTACCAAGAGGGTCAGTCACAGCTGCCTGAAACAAGCTGTCTACATGCGCTTCCCCAAGGCCTGAGTCCCCCTCCTCCTCCCACAGCATGCAATTTGAAATTCCAGAAATTTATCCAACATGTTATCATCAGAAATTACAGAAAAGTATCTAATGGGTAGTAATAAAAAAAACAATTAAACTTCAAACTAACTTTCTCTTTCTGTTATTAATTAAATTCAATTACAATTGTGAAACAGACCATGGCTGTTGCAAGATACTTTAACGTGCCTTATTATGCACATCTTGCAACTTTTATGGAGTTCATATGCTTCATACCAATCATTAAAAAAAATGTACCAACAAGTTTTTCAAATATATATATATATATATATATATATATATATATATATATATATATATATATATATATATATATATATATATATATATATATTTATTTATTTATTTATTTCAATGCAAATACATGATGTTATTTAAACTCCTTATTTCATTACCATGCAAAAAAAAAACAACTATTATACTAACTAATCAATAAGGTAAGAAGAAACTGAGCAAGAATATCCTTTATATTAAGTTAAATAATGTGTTATTTAAAACTTTTCAAATTGAATGCAAATGGGATGAAAAATGGAAGTTGGATTTATAATAATAGACAATTTCTCCTAAGCAAATCAAGCAGGTGATAAGAAAGTGAGTTAGAATAACCATCATAAGTTTTAATGGAGTGCTCCTACAACAAAGTTCTCTTGGCTGTTTCTGTTCAAGTTTATTTATAAGCGTGCTTGCCCGAATATAATTTTCATGCACATTCCTTTACTAATTATGTGTAAATTCATAAGAAATGTTACATTAATTCGTAGGCTTGAATTTTATTGTTTGTGCACAAAGTATTTTCATGGCTGCAGAACCAGCATTGACTGCTCATTTAACTGTATCCAATTTGTCACAGTTCTGTATACACGGAAAACACAATTTACTGTAATTATTCATACTACTGTTAGCAAGGCATTCGCTGACATTTTTGCCACCTGAAAAAATTCCACAACTCTGATGTTTTCTTATTCCTAAGTAATTCTGACTTGATGCAAGTATTCTTAAAAACATGGTTTGAGCTATTCCGCCGTACACTGCAAGTTTCTGCGGGAAACTGGGACCTATTGGCGCACAACGACTAGGAGCTCTGTCAGTTCACCTTCACTCGCAGCCAGGGTTAGCTGGCCCATACACTGCAGGGCCCCTCACCGTTTCTCTCTTATCACCTGGTGCCAGCCCTCAGGGGAAAGCAGTCTCACACACACTGAGGTGTGGATCAATCAGCCCAGTGTGGCTTCCTGGGGAACACAACCTAATTGGGGAGTTAACGGAGGTTTGTGGCCTATCCAGAACACTCGGTGGCATGTGGACACATCGCACCTAGACTAGTGTAACCTCTAGCTAGGACATGTTTAGGGAGAGGAAATGACTGGTTACGAGAGTTCTCGTAGTTCTGGATCGCAGCAAGCTGCTGGTTTATGTTAGTACATAAGAACTGAAGAGGGTTGCTACAATCACACGTCACATTTCCTTGCACTGTAATTTAGACACTACGTAGGCACCGGTCGTGAGACCGAGAAATTTTCCAGCAATGGTGGTAACCTGAGCTTTATCTCAGAAAACCCGGAGTCGGCCAGTCCGTACATTGTTGCCAACCAACGTGCCGATGGTGTGCTACTGCTGAAGAAGGAGAGTGTCAGCCCCCTCTAAAAACCCGACAACATACACACAGAGCTCGAGAATAATTTACGTAGGTTTAGAACAGATGGCAAAAAAATTACAATGAAATCATTTAAAACAAAAGTAATGGTGGTAACTCCATAAGAAGGTGTCTGCTCTCAACGGCAGCCTGGTCAGGACTGGCAACGGGGATAATGCACCATAAATTGCACATGCACGGAACAGAATCGACATCACAAAAAATACTAAATTAAAAATTATGGCTGTCAGTCTTTCTGAGAAGTACTAAAAGAGAAAGCATAATTTGCCCTTGAATTTAATCGAATCTGTCTTGAGGAATATGGGCTTTCAAAACAATTGTATTTTTCTACTAATTATCTTATAGTTTCTTGACATGATGCTAATAATTTATTCCCTACTTCTTTCATACTTTATCATAACCTTATTTTCCTAATGAAACATTATTTCTTGCCAACAATAGTTTTTACTGTGCTCTCATTGGTGCTTCACATTATTATAAAAAAAAATATAAAATACAACAATCTCTTAAGTCAAAATATGATTCGCTCATGATCCATCAAAACTCCTACATGACAATCATTAACATTTTCATTGGTATATATAGTGAGTGTACATAAATTCTTGATTTTTTTTTTTTAATGTTTAAACCACTTAAAAATGAGAAACAAATTTCAATAACTAGTAAGGGTCAATTTTACCACCTCCGTTTAAGTTTTAAACGAGGATTAACAACACTTAAGGGAAATTTAATAACGAAATGCATTTAACCAAATATTTATTCTGTTTTAAGATATATAACAAGAGCTTAGTTTTAAACTTTATTTTTTAATTTGTTTAGCACACACCAAAATGATGGCAGTATAGTGGCAGTGATACCTGAAGACGAAAAACAGGAGAACACAAATAAATAACCTAAAATTTTTAAAACAACAAAAATTAGTTAAATATGATGGTGATGCAAGGATTTAATTTTTTTTTTTAACTAAATAAAGAATGTGCTAAAAGAAAGTGAACTTCTGCTTGTTTCCATCAAACAAATATTGTATAGATTATTTTTATGGAGAAAAAAAAATATTTTTATATATAGGTACTTTCATTTTTGGTTGTGATAAAAGTTATATATTACCATTTACACCTATTAATGTGGATATATTTAGTTCCTTTTCATTGGTTTGAAAGACACCAGAACCATTATAGACCAACAATTTTTTACTTCCTAATTTTGGGTTAGTCAATTATTCTTCAGTATTACCTTTGAATATATTTACTGAATAGAAGTCGCCAACCCAGGTTAAAATTTCTAATCCGGTTTGAGGTAGTTGGTTAATTCACCGCCGCAATCGCCACCATCTCTAGGGCATTGACTTGTGGTGGTCCCTAGCAGACAAGTGTCGAACTCTTCAAATACCCCTTCTCCCTCGTTGAACGACCTTGAGCTACAGTGAATGATAGGTGGCGGGTGCGGGGAATGACAGCGGGCGACATTGCTGCGCTCTAACGTGTAAATAACAACTCAGGGCGTTACGGCAGCGCACTGGAGCGGTGAAGTTCCCAAGCTGCTCATCATACGCTCCTGAAAAACGTAGAGTAAATCCTGTCCATTCGCGACTTCTATACAGAATATATATTCAAAGGTATTACAAGGATCCTTTCTATTTATTCCACAAAAATCAATTCATAATGCTTGGACATTTTTATGAGTTGACTGTCTCATTTATCTCTGACACATTTATTACCTGCTACAAATAAAGAGCTACACATTTATTTAAAACAACATTTTACAATTTAACCTAAGCAAGAGTGTTTGAAAGCTAGAATTATATTTCATACCTAGTATATTAGGTACTTATCAATTGTATCTAAATTTTGCATATTTAAACACATAGTAAAGACATTTTCGTAATTTTATTACAGCTAGGTATAAGATTTCATCTAACACCTAACCTAAAAATTAAAAAAATCGTTTGTAAATTTAATATAACGAACGTTTAAATATTAAAAATATTTGTTTATAAACTTAACTTAATGTGACCCATAAAGGAACTAAATAGTACGGCAACAGCTTGTAAATGAAAGTCTAACGAACTTTTACTAAGTTAAACTATCCTTTACTGTTTAAGTTAGAGAATTTTTTTCTTTAAGTTCATGTAGTTTACGGCTTGCGCCCACAACCAGAACTATGTCCATAGATATTCGAATCTTTATTATATCGTAACTATCAAATCTCGTAATGTAAATTAACACACATGCCTTGCCTGGGACTCCAACCCAGAACTCCTCGCACCGTAAGCCGGTGTGCATCCAGCTACGCTACGGAGCATACGGAGGTCGGCTAAAGTTTGTGAAAATCAAGAAATCAGTTAAACGTTTGTTAACGACAGTGTGGTGACATTCCAAATTCGATATCTCGTGCGTAGCAATTTTTTCTATACAGCACAAATCGATATTATTTATTAATGCCGTACACGCGATACTTTTCTCTTTGTGCTGTGCGTTATACATCTTGTATCTTCTTATATTTGGTTATTTAGAGTAAAAATGGAATGGTAAGCGAATATCGTAATTATGACTACTGGAAAACTCTGGCCAACTATCATTGGCGAAGCGCGAGACAATTTTTTGCATTGCTTACACGCTAGTTTTACTCCACACCGCTAGATGCCATTACTCTCACGCACTTAATTGTAACAAAAAAAACATAGTTAAACTCCACGCCGCGAGGTTCGCTAACAGCACTTGTCTCGCGTATTTCGTACGAGTTTCCTATATTGTCCCTATTACAATATTTGTGACAAGATCTACAAAAGGTATATATATTTATATCTGGTTTTACTATGGAGTAACTTTTCTGTTTTTACTTGAGAGACACAAATAATATTGTATTTTTCGTATTGGCAAAACTTAAGTTTCCCGAAAAACTCCTGATCAAATGTGAAAAGTAATACATAAATAACCAATCTTCTAGTTTATAATTACAGTTGGCTGGCTGGCAGCCTGGCGAGCAACGACCAAAGTCGCCCCCGAAACAACCAGTGCCACCCAAAATCAATGCGCACAGCAATGTGTAAGCCCCCAACCCCCCGCATGGTAGACTCTTTTCTACTCTGTCCAACTCTTCTTCCTGAACCATCCTTCTGTTTCCCGTATTCAACCTGCTTGCCAATAATGCATGAATTTTCGCATCCCGCATGTAAGTGCCCAGGGTCTTCCCTGTGTCTATGCAGGGTTTACCTGGGCCCAACTTATCTAGTTTTAGTCTAGGATAGTCAGTGAGGGGAGTTAGTCATAGCGCCAATTGCTGCCATGGCTGGCCAATCCCCTCCTAGCACACGATGCATGCACCCTCTCCCGCATCCGCATGGCTAACCCCTGCATGATTAGAGCGTATAGGCTTCAGCCTGAGACGCACTTGGAGTCTGTCCCTAATCCAGACCCCTCCCAAACACACCTAGTTTTAATTTAGGTTAGGAAAAAAAAAATATTATTACAGTGTTAGCTTATTTAAAAAAAAAAATTCGTTATACAGAGTTGTAGTGAATTCTGTTGTTGAACAAATCACTTAAATTTTAAGATTTTTGTTTTTTTACTTTTTTTAAATTCATACAACAATTAAAGACTTTTTTTAGTTTTAAAAAATATAATTTTATTTATTTGATTTAAAAAGCACAACATTGTGCTGGAAATAATGACTCATTTGTATTGTTTGATTCGTTTTTGGATAAAAAGTAGAACCTTTCAAATGTTCCACTAATGTACCTTAAAATACTATTTTGTTTCTCATTGTTTAATTGCTGTTTTTATTTACCTATTAATGTGATATTCGATTCAAACTTAGAATCATTGATTCGCAGTTATTATAGTTACCTATGTTACAAGAAGCTAAAATTCACATTATTTGTGAAGAGACTGTTGCAACAAAAATAGCTGATACCACTACTCTAATTAATTTTTTTTTTCTTTTGCATATTTCACCTTTGAGGAACCAAGCTATTATGATAATTTCATTGTGTCATCGCCTGAGCCTGTAAACATTATCTTACTAACTACCGGACGAAAAGAGACTTTAATACATACATTTACACTGAAATTTGATTATGAACTTTATCAGACAATGTTTTTAAGTAAAAATTTGTACATTGTTAAAAATCCAATATGTATGTAATTATTGCAGTATTCTGAAAAATATAATAAGTTTGAAAAGAAGTAGTACATAATTTAATCAAATATTTCAGGCACAAAATAAAGTTCCACGAGTTCTGGTCTATGAAAATTAGATACCGTAAATAGCTCGTTCAATGCATATTTTGGTTATTTAATTTTCTTGTCATAGCCAATTATTTAAAGGTTATTACTGTAAATTTATAACGAAAGCTCATTTGAATTTTTTGTCTGTTTCAAATTCTCCAAACAAGTGTTAATAATCATGACCAATTGCGTGGCCTTTTAGAACTGGATAATAACGTTTAGTAAATGTCTGGCGAGAACATTTGTGACTCAAAAACACACGCAGGAGAGCTATCGTAAGAAATTTGCAGGAAAATCACTTGATAAATAGTAATGACAGTAAAATTAAGATAACCAACTCAGCGTGTATAAATAATAATTGATTGTGCACAGCCTTAGTATTTCCATTGAAAACAAAATGCCGTCAGTACGGAAAAGATTTAAAATGTGAATAAAACTACAAAGCAGCGACGAATTGAGCTGTCCATGAGTCCGTAACATGGTCGCTCCTTGCATGGGTTGGTAGCACGGTTATCCTCCTCCACCCCGCCCTCCCTTGTTCTTTTCTAAACGTCGCAGCCAGCTGATCCCCCCTCCAAGTGTATACTTTTCCCCTTCTTTTGCAGTCCCCACCATCCTTCCTCAGCCGCACTTCCCCTCCTTTGTACAAAGCCGTCAGCTGGCGGAGGGGAAGCAGAACTGGAAAGCACTATTCTTGCCTGGTAACAGGCTCCCCTCACATTCCCTCACTCCAACACAACTCCCCCCCTGTAATAGACAGCTACCGACCTTGTACGGGAATGAAAAGTCAGCTGGGATGCGCAGCAGCTGTGGGAACAGAAAAAAAAAAATATTGTTCTTTTTGTGCTGCGTTCCGATACCTAAGGCGCACCTGTATGTACACATACATACATACATACACACACGTATGTGTGTGTGTATTACGGAATAGACAAACGGATATCGAAACGTAAATACCTTGAGCTTTCGTGATACTTATGACTTGTTATCGGAAACCACACACACACACACACACACACACACACATATTAATAAAAAAAATTCCAAACAATATCATTGACTTGTCACCACTACAATTATAATAAAGTTACTTACGTGTGTTTAAATGAAAGTTTAATTGTTTATGTAGTAAAGCAATTCAAAATGTGAGATAGCCAAGAGGAGTTTTTAAAGAGAGAATATAGGTACTTATACAACGGAGAAAAATTTTGAGCTACCAGACGATAATGTATTTTACATTTCCACATAAAAAATCACAAAATAATGATGGAACACTGGTCGTATACAAATATTTTCGTACTTAATACAATTTTTAATGCAATTAAGGCCGTGTCCCAATTCAAGTAGGTACGTACTTTACTTGCATTTGTGGCGTATTTGGCGAATCCTGACGGTTTCAATGTTTGGCCTCTTCTAAATGTATTAGCCAGCCGAACAGGTTGTTTACATTTTCTTTTTCAACAATTTATGGGTTTGAACGCTTTATTTGTGCCACACTATTTTACAGCAACTAACTTACGTCTCGGCATAGTCTGTGAAGCTTGAAGGTCGTGTGACACAATGAAAAACTCATTCTTCTGTAAGACTACAGAACTTGGCTTTGCAATCGTCCTTCACTCTCACTTCTCGGTGACAGGGACTGTAGATATTGACTGTGGAGATCTAGTTTCACAAGAAATTAACGTAAAAGTGCCTGTAACATAACTGACTGTTTCAGACGTTCGCACGCTAGATACATGGGCGTAGGCCCCTCAACCAGTTCGATGAAGGGAAGGGGGGATATGGTCCCTCTGGATTAAAAAATCCTCTCATTGTGTACACAGAACAGTATTTTCTGTACTTTTACAAAAAAAAATCCTTTGGAAACCAGCTGCCAAAAAACGGTTTATAATACTACAAGAAATATATTTTGTTCGAGTGGGGGGAAAACGGGCTCGTAAGGATAGTACAATTAATATGTATACAGTTTTATTTACTATTAATATTTACATCACTAATTAATATCTGTTCACAAATCAATCGCACTTAAAAAATGATTGTTCACAAGTCATTAAATATATGTCCAGTCCACAGTCCGCACTCCTCGCTGGAGCTATGCTCGACAGTGGTTCGCCCCCTTACCTCGCGCCTGTCCACACACACAGTCTCGCGCCACTCGGTCGCACTCTCGCGGTCCCGTCGCTCGCAAGGAGGGTCTCTCGTCCTTCAACTCGCCTGTTGGAACTCTCGGAAACTCCCGCGGAGGCCGGTAGTCGACGCTTTTATATCCGTTGGCCGTCTTTCTGGAGCCGACTGGGGTGGTTGCGAGACGTGTCGCGTCATACCGGGCCGACCCGACGCTCGAAGCAACCAGAATAGAAGAGCATTATACACGCCACTCCACGCGGCGGCCTCTGTAAGTTTGCGGGATTCCCAAGCCACTCAGGGATAGATTGCAGCACCGAGGAAGGATGACGTGGGAGCAGGGGGGGGGGGTGGCGAGGTCCAGCCGCCCTAATCCCCCAAGGGGATAACGTCAATGGCGGGCGCCGTGTGGGGGGGGGGGGGAGGGGAGGGGGACAGACTACCGCTGGAAGGCCCGCCCAGGTACCTGGCACGCGTCGCGGCCCTGCGTCTTAGTTCTTAACAATATTTTATAAATTTGTGCAACACTTGACTATGTTTTTTTTTGCATATATGAAATGCTTTTTTCCGAGATAATTCTGAGTATTTCTTACGAAAACTGGAGCATAATTTTTTATTTTAATTGATGTTTCATTCATTGATTTTTTTTAAACCATGGAAAATATAATCTAATATTCAATAATTAGACCTTTTTTTTTGTTCTATGCTTATTAATGTGCACAGTTAATACTGGAAAACTATCCAGGGAAATGGTTTACAAATAACTTTAACTGGTTGGAAGTGCTAGGTCTACACAAAGCATAAATGCTCGGGTAAGAATATGAACCCAGTATTACTCTGAATACTATTTTGTAGTGAGTTTTTTTTTTCATGTAAATTTAAAAATATACAAATATTTGTAATTTTACATTAATATTTCTGTTCCATTAAAAAAAAAAAAATACAATGTAGGCATTCGTAACTATGAAACGGGGAGGATTAAACTTAATAAAGTCAAAACTATTATTTTAAAAAAAATTGGTTGTCTGTAAAGTCGGTTTACGGACGATAGTTTAACGTGACAACGTCATAACAAAACATTGATGAAATGATTGATCCAGAAGAAAAGGAAATATCATATTCGGCCTGAGACTGAGCCGTAATAGGTTTTTGCAACCAAACCATTTAGGCATTAAAAATATTATATTCTTTGAGGAAGAATTTTTTTTTTTAATTTTTCTATCTTTTGCATGATAAAATCTACCACTGCATACTTTTATGAATAAAATTGAATCATTTTTATTGAATTATCACTATTTTGTATGGATACAAAGGAGTGAAATGAAATGTGCAATTGAATTAATAAATTTACTTTTATTTGCATTCATTAATTCAAATATATTTATTACTTTTGAAATGTTGCGTGCGCCGTATTTATTTTTACAAGTACAAAAAGTAAACGCAGCTGTCGGGTTTTGAACCAACAATCTTTCGAGATAGAGTTAGGTACGCTAACCACACGCCCACGAGGCCACTCTAAATAATGTAGTTTCAGATGTTATATAATATATATTTATTAAAATTTTGTTCACGATAGGGGAATAATATTAACACGATTTTATAACAAATACGCATCCCAAATACACCAAACTTATTTATAATGTGTTACAATATTTTTTAAAACATTGTGCAAAAGATCCCGGGTGTAATTTGAATAATATTATGTGTATCTGTAAAACACCATTGTTGGTTCAAAACGTATTTGATTTTTAACATTACTTTTAAATAACCGTACCGATTGTGCTGAAAATCGGTGGACGATCGTTAAATTACATAATATTAATAATTCAAACGACGAAAATATGATTGAAAAGTCAAATCGATGGTTGTTCCAATCGAGTGGAAGAGAGATGCCACGCATGCGTACAATGAGCAAACAGGTCACATCCGTAGTGGGACATCCGTAGTGGGACACTTTTTCGTGCGTGCAGCCGGCGTTCATCGATTTATTAGACGTTGTCACGTCAAAATTGTTGAAAGTAGTATGTAAATGGGACTCCGGGGAAAGGGTTCATGGTGTGGTGGTGGTGGTGGTACCGATGTCCGCTATCTTCGATTATGACATCACGGCGGCCATTCTGGACCCAAAAATGACTCAAAAGTACTCAAAATTCCTAAAAATTTCCCATTTTCGCGGGAAACATTTCCGTTTTAAAGGAAAATTTCCCGTTTTTGTCCTTAAAAATACAATCGGCTTCGAAATTCCTAAAAACGGCTTAAATTCCTCATCTGCAGCCTCCGATAAGCCGCACCTTCTCAATTAGAATGCCATGACCGCCATATTGGATTGTGATGTCACGGCGGCCTTATTGAATGACTTTGACCTTGGTGACCTTCTTGGATGACGTCATCGACGCTATTTTGTTTTCTAGAACTTTCCGCCGTTATGAATTATGACGTCACCGTTGTGATTTCCGTTACGGCCGCCATCTTGAAAATCTGTAATTATTACGATAGAAAATCAGGAAAAAAATTTAAATTCTTCAAAACATTTCATTAATAAAATTTTCATAAGAATTATTTATATACACGAAGTTCTTGAATCAGAATTAATATGGGTGTAATATTTTGAAAATGGTTTTTCAATTTAATATTCGACCATCCATGAAATGCAGCTTCCCCACTGAACGTGGCAGAACGTCTCTTGACACTGGGTACTTACTTATCCAGCCGCTGCCTCTTTTGAAGTATTTCGTCAGCCCCAGCGATGGTGCAGAGTTTTAAATACTGAATATTTAGCATTAAATCTTTAATTAAAACATTTATTATGAATTCTCTGATACCTTAAACACATTTATAATATCAAATAAATAAACTGGGCCTATTACAAAGCCTAAGCGAAAGGACTGTTGGGTAAACCCATGCAGGTCATAAAACCAGTTCATTTTTTCCAGTCGGGACAAAGTGTGATAAACATGATGCTACAGCACACAATTTGTGTGTTTACACGTCAGTGTGATAGAGCACTTGAATCATTATTAACTTGTAGATCGTAAGAATTTTTTTTAAATTGTGTTTTTTTACAAGTGAAAGAAATAAGAAACTTGTAAGTCATTT
Source organism: Bacillus rossius redtenbacheri (assembly GCF_032445375.1). Classification (NCBI taxonomy): domain Eukaryota; kingdom Metazoa; phylum Arthropoda; class Insecta; order Phasmatodea; family Bacillidae; genus Bacillus; species Bacillus rossius. Next base: position 16,265,656 of record NC_086342.1, read on the forward strand.
TCAATTTTTCGAGTTAAAAGTGAATCGATATTTTAAAAAAAAAGTCAAGAAAATTGGGTAAAGTTAGAGGCAGGCTTTTTCCGCGATAGAAAATCTGGACGCCTATTAGACTGCACTATGGTATGCCCGTGCCAGAGGTTTCTTCCTTGCAGTTGGCGAGAGAAGTCATTGCCCTATTCGGCCAGACCGTTCAGGACGCGTTTGCTTCCGCGCTGGATCATTGTGATTGGCTGGGCTGACAGTAGACATGTACCCTAAAAGGACCTCAACCAATAACGAAAGACAGACGATGCTAAAGTATTTTAACTGTTAGCTTGCCTCGAAGTTTGGTGCATTTCAGGTAACTGATTTTTTTGACATCGACTTCTAGCAATCGTTTCTGTCCACGACTGCAAAAAAAGATGTCTTCCAAATTGAATGTAGCCTGTTTATCACTTTTTTAGCATCTGACAACATATTATAACAGGTATTTTTTTATCACTCTGCCTCACATACCATTTTGGTGATTTCATTTTCTTGTCAATATTCTTTTCTCCTGTAAGTTCAACACCATATCTCTCTTGCATTTTATGTTCAATATAAAATTTCATCAACAAAAAAATTAATAAAGATTAAAGACTGGAAAAATTCGCGGATTCATTTCGCAACAGACTGGAACCCAAATACGTTTACTTTTTTGCTGCTCCTGTGATTGAGCCACATGTTATCTGAAGGACTCCGAGCCAATGAAAAACACTCAACAAAAGAAGTATCGGATCAAAAGCATTCCAGCTAAGTGTCACGAGTCAGTAGTGCACAGAGGATCATGGAGTCTATCCTAGAGGTCATCGAAACCCGAATTTTTCCGATCTCTACTAAAGATTGTCTAGTCGCGGTAAAAAAAAAAATAGTCACGTAATTGTTCATAATAAATAGGGGACTGGAAAAAAATTCGCAGTTTCATTTACCTTTAGGATAGACACCATTATATTCTCGCACTCGGGCAAATTACACCTGTTCATTGGCTACCGTCTCACGATACGAGTACTTGTTAACTGGGATGCTTTCGGTTCGATACTTAATTTTGTTGAGAGTTTTTTTAATGGGCCCAGGGTGCTTCAGATAACTTGCGGCCCAATCACTGAAGCAGCAAAAAAAGTATTTGGAGTCCAGCCTATCGCGAAATGATCCCGCGAATTTTCCCGCAGTCTCCAATAATTAAATAATGTTTAGTAAATATCTGGTGAAAAAAAAATTCGCGACCCAACGGCAAAAGCAAGAGCGCTATCGTGATGAATTTACAGGGGGAAAAAAATACCCTGAATAAATAGGAATGAAAATGTAACGCAATGACCTACTCGGAGTGTGAATGTTAAGATAACTCTTGGGAAAAAAAAGTTCATTTTTTTAAAGGCTGTTTGGAACGGATTTCATGCACCATCCATCCAGCCTCTCGGCTCCAGGGCCGAGGACCGGAGGGTAAAAAAACCACTCCGCGGTAGTTGGCGGCCCTGGAGAGAGATCGGTCGGTGACCCCGCGTCGGTCACACGAGATAGGCCCCTCCCACGTGCGCTCGCTCGTCGCTCCAGCCTCCGACGAACAGCCAGCTTCTTCCAAGCGCAGCGTAGTAAATAAAAAAAATAAAAAAAATTGGTTGTCTGTAAAGTCGGTTCACGGACGATAGTTTAACGTGACAACGTCATAAAAAAACATTGATGAAATGATTGCATACTTTTATGAATAAAATTGAATCATTTTTATTGAATTATCACTATTTTGTTTTGGATGCAAAGGAGTGAAATTAAATCTAAAATTTAATTGATAAATTTACTTTTATTTGCACTCATTAATTCAAATATGTTTATTACTTTAACGAAGAGATTATTTTAACTATAACTTTTATACATGTTTGCTATTTAACTTCTTCCAATCTGTGTTATTCTGTTAAGGATAGGACGATGATAGGAAAAGTAGGAAACGAATGGGAGTGTTTCAAGTTTAATGTGTCTCGAAACAGTCAAATCGATGGTTGTTCCAATCGAGAGGAAGAGAGATAGGTGCGGCGCAATCGTACAATGAGCGTAACGGGCAACCGCGTAACGGGACAATGTGCGTTACGGGACACTTTTTCGTGCGTGCACCCGGCGTTGATCGATTTATTAGACGTCACGTCAAAGTAAAAAACCTTTTGTAAACGTCTTAGCTCTCGGTACATGGCATTTGGCAAGAATAATTTCCTGAATGAAAAGGAAACGGAAATGTTATAACCACACGGTGCTGCCATCTGTGGCGGATGGCACGAACAAAAAGGTTCACAGAGACAAAGGATAATGTTACAGTATTAACTGCTTAGTGAATTTTAACAAAATGGGCAGAATTCTTTTTTATTTCGCTTTTAACGGAGCTTCAAATCGAATGATTCAATAGTCGTCGTAGCACACTTGCATATTTGCGCACTCGCATACTTCCGCACATTCTTATGCCTGTATCTGTGAAGTTTCACTTCTAGCGTATCATGTGTTATCATATTTATTTTGTTAAAATTGAATAAATGTAACATTACATAATCGCTATTATCAGAGAGATGTAAAATTTGCATTAATTGTTCTGTACTAGCTTAGAATCTACATATGCTTTCATAATCAAGTGATGGCATGCGTTCATTGGCTGCTTCAACGTTTACCGTCTCCGAGAATAGCACGCGATTCTTTTCTTTTTCATTGGTAGAACCAAAATTATTTAGCGGCAGGGGTGTTGAAATTTCGCGAATTCTTTTGGTCTAAAGGTTGACTGCTAACATGCATGACTTTGTATTCCTTTGATGATTGCATCACAGTTATCTCGACACACTACGACTGTGGACCAGTCAGCAACCAGCAAGCAGTAGAGACGCCGAATCACGTAGACCCATTCTGAAGAAGGGGCGTGTCTACATACACACATACATACATACATACATATTTTGGTTTGTTTACCCAGCCCTCTTAGCATCAGCCCCACCAGCCTGAGGTTCCCATGGACGAGGATACGGAATACGCCGTACACGGGATCGGGAAAGGTGTTAAGAGAGCTTCAGCTATGCCCAGATGCTGAGACTACCCGTCCCAGCATAGTCACCACCTCGGCCCCCCGCCTCACCAGACAGTTGGCTGTGTCCTTAGCCCTTAGACACAATCAGCACTGCTGGCGCCTACCTGGATCTCCCACATCACACTGGGACCCCTCAGTCATCCAGTGAACCCGTCCGGTGGATGCCTTTCCAACCTCTCCTAGCTGTCCAGACTAGTAATCGGAGCTGTATCGCCGCTCACCACGACGACTCATCATCAGACTAGGGAACACTTAGAGTCTGCTCCAAGCGATCGGAGGACCGCCATCAAGTACGAGTCCTGCCAAATCAGATCCAGGAAACCTCAACGGGGATCCTTTCACTTTGACGGATCCTTCCCGCACTACCACCAACTTCTGTGTCTGTACTGGGCATAGACTGTTCGCTAACAGCTAGCCGACCAGCCGTGTGTCGGAGCGGGGTGCTGTCATAACTTAGAAACACACAACTTAGAAACACACAACCTAGAAACAAACAACTTAGAATTTTCTAAGTTATGTCTTTCTACGTTATGACGTTTCTAAGTTGTGTGGTTCTGCGTTTCGTGTTTCTAAGTTATGACAGTTCGAAGTTGTGTGTTTCTAAGTTGTGATAGTTCTAAGTTGTGACTTTCTACGTTATGACGTTTCTAAGTTGTGTGGTTTCTGAGTTACGTGTTTTTAAGTTATGACAGTTCTAAGTTGTGTGTTTCTAAGTTGTGATAGTTCTAAGTTGTGACTTTCTACGTTATGACGTTTCTAAGTTGTGTGGTTCTGCGTTGCGTGTTTCTAAGTTATGACAGTTCTAAGTTGTGTGTTTCTAAGTTGTGATAGTTCTAAGTTGTGACTTTCTACGTTATGACATTTCTAAGTTGTGTGGTTTCTGAGTTACGTGTTTTTAAGTTTTGACAGTTCTAAGTTGTGTGTTTCTATGTTATGATCTTTCTAAGATACGTGGATTTTTCCAAGTTTTCTAAGTTGTGACAGTTCAAAGTTGTGACTTTCTAAGTTATGTGTGGTTCCCTGTCGGAGCCACTCCACTGGATCCACCTCGTCTCCTCGGATGATCCTCCGACCCGCCGTACCTCGGTCCGGCGGGCTTACAGCCGATTAAGGCCCGGACGTGCCCGGACTCCGACGGCGACCACGAAAGGCGTGGCTAGAACTAACCGCTTGGGCCGTGCCAATAATCTGGAGTTGCCTCGGTACCTCCCCTCGACCGTTCGGCAGAGCTTACAGAACTTAACTTTTTACAGCCCTTTAGGTCCGGGTGCCCCCGATGACGCCAGCGGCGTTCTCAGTCCTTACCGTTACCTTGGATAGCCTTGTACTCACACAGAGAAATAGGTTTGTTTGAATCAAACAAATAATTGATTATACATGGCGAAACAAATATTTACTTGGTGGAACAAAATATGTTGTCAGCTTAACCAAACTCGGTAAGTAACAAAAATGATTTGTTACACCTAACCAAATATACATTTGAGTTGACAAAATCATTTTGTTGGGTGAACAGAATCTTTCCTACTACAAAATATATGTTCCAATTAACAAAAAAAAAAATATTTATTTCGGCATATACAAACAAATGTTTTGTTGAGGCAAACAAACCTTTCTCTCAGTGCGCACTCACTTTGAGAGGCCTTCAGGACCCAGGCACCAGGGCTCGGCAGCCGAATCCCCCAGAAATGTTTCAATCGCATCTGCCGTTGCCCGCAGATTCAGCCCATTCGCCATTTCTGGTCCCAGCCAGGCAATTCAGGATGCCGTGAGGCGGGGTTACGCCCGCCAGAGACCTCTTCAGTTAGAGACGCAGCTACGACCAGAGGCCGAGGACACCCATCTCAGCCAACAGGAAAGCACATGAGTGGAGAGTACATATATATACACCGTGCTGTGGGATTTTAGCACGACGTCAAATGAATCCGAAGAAATCTGCGTGGTCTCTAGCGCATTCACTTCCCTCCGGGCTAAACTCAAAACTTGCCTATATTTACAATCAAGGCATATTAAAATGCTCGTTGGCAGCTGTGACGTGTCACAATCCAAGATGATGGCGGCCGACAATCCCAGTCCTTCACCCAGCACCCAAGGCCGGTGCTGTATCAAAATAAGTCTGAGCATGAAATTTGTTTTCTGCTGTTATATAAATTTCGTGTAGTAGGATTGGTGAGCTCTTTGCGACTCGCGTGTTTTCTTAAACGAACGTGATTTTCTTGCGTTTGGTTGCGTGTTGGGGTGTTGCGTCCCTTGCGTCATTTTGCAGCATCGGACGTCAGTTTTATCCCAGCAAACCAGGGGGAGGGAGGGGGAGAGGGAGATAAAAAAAGAAAATGTGTGTGGTGGTGGGGGGTGGGGGGTGGGGGGGGTGGGAAGGGGAATAAAGCCCGCGGTGACAATCTGCAAGAGGAGGGAACTGCCATCTTCTTAGGGTCGTTTTCCCAGCCGTTGTCGCGTTACTTCCTCTCAGCTGGGAGCGGAGACTTCGACCCCACTGGCTCCGAGCGCCGCTCTCCCTATAGGAGCCGTGTCGTGTCGAGTGTCGGGCTGTGACTTGCCGACACTCGCCGTGATCAGGACATATTCGGCGACAGTTTCAGTCAGCTGTGCGCGCGTGGCACTCATACACCTAGGAGCAAGCGCCACGTTGGAAGACAGAGCCTAGCTGGTATAGCCGGTGACCCTTGGAAAATTTCCAGCAGAGCTGGTGTTATTTTAAGTCCACGCCACCAGCAGAACATGGAAGCCGTGGCGGGCATTATTTAAATTAACAACGCGGTCTTATTACGTTGGTATCATAGGCGTACACAGAGAAAAAAAAATCCTGTACTCTTAAAAAAATATTACTTTGAAACCAATTTCCAAGAAATAGTTTGTAATACTACAAGAAAGATATTGCAACTTTGTAGAACATAATATGGATGGCTACGGTTATTTTTGCCATATGATTTACGTTTTTTTTTCGAATTAATACTGAGTATTTCTTACGAAAATTGGCACATTAATTAAAATTTAAATTGATCTTTATTCAAGCATAATTTTTTTTAACCATGGAATTGGACTATTTTAGGGAACGGTTTACAAATAACAATTAACATAGAGGATCGTTTCTGACAGTTCCGGTGCCTGGCGCGTTGAGGCTAAGATGGGTGGGATATCGCGAGGCATTGTCGCCCCTAGCGCCCGGCTCCAAGCGGCCATGTTAACGTGAAGCAACTGTACCCCGAGGAGCCTACGCCCTCGGATGTTGCCTCGCCTTGTCGCGACAGCTCTCCCCTCCTTTGGGCCCGAACCGTCCACCCCACGTGATCGCGGGCCGCGGTGAAACCTCCCTCCCTTCCTCCACATTCCCTCGAGCCCAGCACCGCGCCGCTGTCTTCCCCCCCCCCCCCCCCCCCCAGCGAAGCCTTTGCATCCCGCATGAATGTGCCCAGGGTTTTCCCTCTGTCCATGGTGGTTTTACCTGGGCCCAACTTATCTACATTGGCGTATCTGTGTTCATAAAGTTGGGGGGGACAAATAATTATTTTGATGTCATGTAAACCCATTCTTTTCTTACTAAGACGGGGGGTCCGGGGGTCCTCCAACGGAAAATTTTGATTTTAAAAGTGCAAAATAGCGCTTTTTAAGCAGTTTTTGTATCTAACCATTGGATACATATGTTAAAATTATTATTGTTTCCTTAAAATAAAATTTGAGAGTGAAGAAATTACAAATAAAGTTGGGCAGAATAATATTATAAAATAAAAATATCACGGTCTAGAAAGTTGGGGCGGAACGTCCCCTCCACCCAAAAAGTTCAGGGGGACACGTACCCCCCCCCCCCCCCCGGTTCCTACGCCCCTGCTTATCTAGTTTTAGTCTAGAATTAAGAGGGAGGGGAGTTAGGCATGGCGAAAACGTCTGCCATGGCTGGCCAATCCCCTCCTAGCACATGATGCACGTGACCTTTTCTGCATGGTTAAAAACCCGCATGTTTAGAGCGTATAGGGCTTGCCCTGAGACGCACTTAGAGTCTTCCCTAACTAGACCCCTCCCTTACACACTTAGTTTTAACTTAGGTTAGGGAAAAAAAAACGCCTTCTTCCGCGCCGTACCCTTTTACACGTGCATCCCACCGCGGAGGAATCCAAGATTCACTCACTCTGAATCAGACGCCCGAATGATTCGCGTTCGTGACATGTATCTTTGGATTTTTTTTTAACTGTTATGAAAATTAAATTAAGGCTAGGCTAGATGTTTTACATACATCAAGTCTTGGAAGGGGAAAAAAATGTCTTAAACTGTGAACAAATATATTAATTTAAGCAAATATTTGTCCCCCCCCCCCCCCCCAAAAAAAATTATTTGCCAACTTCAGGTATCCTATACGGGAATGATCGGGAAGTTCGCATACTATATTTGACGCAAAATATTTTCACGATAAACCATCATACACTGTAATTTTTTTTATGGAAAATGAAAACAGAAATTTTTTAATGTAAAATTACAGATATTTGTACACGAAAACAACTGTATAATTACAAAACATTGTTCGCAGTAATACTGGGTTCTAATTCTCACCCGGGCATTTGTTATTTGGGTTGTATCCAGTATCTCCGGTATTTAAAGTTATTTGTAGACCGTTCCCAAAATAGCTTTCCAGTATTAACTGCGCACATTAATAAGCACGATACAACAAAATAAAGACAAATATTTGAATATTCGATTATCTTTTACATGGTTTAAAACAAATTTGTGCTTTAATTAAACTTCAATTAAAATACAAAATTATGCGTGAATTTTCGTAAAAAAAACTTAACATTCTCTCGAAAAAACATATTTTATATGTTCAAAAATAACCATAGCCATGTGTAGTACAAAGCTACAATATGTTTCTTGTAGTATTCCAAACTATTTCTTGGCAATTGGTTTCCAAAGGAATCATTTTTAAAAGTACAGGATTTTTTTTCTGTGTATTGGATCGCAAGAACTTTGACACGCCATGAAGGAACACAAGCTGATAACGAAACAGCCTAATTCATTTGATATCACCAGAACATACTGTGCAGTCTATTCTGAAGGTCACCGAAACTGCGAATTTTTCCAGTCTCCAATTATTTAGCAGACATTAATTTTCCGACATTTTGAATAAGTTAGGAGTGATACTTACTTGGCTAACTTAAATTTTTCGATGAAATAATTAATATAAATAAAATAATAAAAGAAATAGAGTGATATTATAAATACGGTTGGTAAAGTATAAATTAAATCCTATTAATTAAAAAAATATATTCAGTATACAAGTATAAACATATTTTTTAATTTAGTAAAATAATTTGCATTAATTTTAATTAATAACGGAAAACAATAAATAAATTTATAATAATTAATTAATTTACTTGTTTATTACGTAATAATGTAATAATTTATAATGCAAATGAATTATACACACGGGAACACAAGTTCACTTATAAAAGTTTATAAACATAATTTCTATTAGAAAAATTCACTATGAATAATTATTTTTAATTATTTGTATCAGTTTTCAATAACGATCACTAAAGTATAAAATTTAAAAACACATATCTTAATATATATAAATCCAGTGTCCTGATGTTTGTTTCCAGTGAACTCTTCACCAAGTCAACCGATTTCGATGAAAATTGGCATTTATGTGTAATTTTTTTTCCAACTTGAGAGATAGGATAGTTTTTATTTCGATTAATGGTCTTAATAATTTATAATTAATAATAAACTGATCATCAATGTTGATTGGTGTTTAAGAAACCATCGGTGCTATTCGTTTACAAAGCATTGTATTAAGTTTTTGTCAAAATTAATTAATTTTAATTTTATTTCATTTATTATAACTGTAAATAAGAGATTTGGTCTCATTATTTCCCCCCATTAATACAACCGTGCGAAGCCGGGTCGGGCAGCTAGTAATTTATATATATATAATGTATATATATATATATATATGTGTGTGTGTGTGTATATATATGTGTGTGTATGTATGTGTGTGTGTGTGGTCTTTCTTTGTACGTAGCCTTTTTTTTCTTTTTTTTCATTCTGTGAAAATTTATTTGCTCGGTGCGCGTGCATGGTTTCATCATGACGCGCCTAAAGCGCGATAAAAGCGAATGGCCCGCGACGCACGTGCGTGCAGTGCAGCGGAGTGGACGCGGTGTCGCCACACGCCATCTCCCCTCGGATGTCGACGACCCCTCCGGGGGTCCTCCCCTCTTCACGGTCGCCGTCGACTGGCGCGGGGGGGTCCGCGTGGCGGCTGCGGCGACGGGCAGAGCGATTCATCTGACAGGATCAGTTCCGCGTGAAGATCCGTTCGAAAGATCCGTCCGTTTCGTTCTGTTAGTTCTCTAGCGACGGCACAGCTCCGGTACTAAACTGGACAGCTAGCAGAGGTTTGGATGCGACCTCCACCGGACCACGGGTTCACTGGGTGTTTTGAGGGGTCCCAGCGTGATGTGGGAATTCGGGGAAGGCGCCAGCAGTGCTGATAAGGCCTAAGGGCTACGCAAAAGCCCCCTCCAAAAGCATCTGGGTTCACTATTGTTTTAGTGTTTGCCTTGATAAAGCCTAGCCTCAGCTGGGTCAAGCCCCTCCCAAACCAAAATCCTGGATCCGCCACTGGGGCTAAGGACACAGCCAACTGGTCTGGTCAGCTGAGTGAGTCGGGGGGCCGAGGTGGTGACTATGCTCGGATGGGTTTCCGGGGCCTCTGGTCATAGCGGAAGCTCTAACACCTTCCTGATCAAAAAGGGGTGAGTGATCCCTGGTTACCATTCTACCCTACAAGGGCGCACACATGGGAGGGGAAAAGTTGCCGGCCATAGACTGGAATAACTGTTAGTTCCGACCGCCGGCAAACGTGATCCGGTACGTCTTCGACAGTCGTAACTCATAAAGTCCGCCCATTTAAATGATTTGTTACGCACAGGCGGCTGACCTTGTCGCCTGGCCGGTGAATCTCAATATGGTCAATTACAAAAAAAAAAATAACAGGAGCTAGTTTTTTTTCAGTACTCGCCAGACATGTGTAACGAGCAAATTCGTGTTTTCTCATGTTGCAAATACACGTACAATACGAAACTCAAAAAACACGATAATTAAAACAGGCTAATACCGAGAGGGATAAATACTTACGCAAACTGTGTTTTCAACTACTTTTCTCGACGCGAATCACGCGTCCTTTAATCGCATGTGCGCAATAGGTTAGCAAATATAAGCCTACATGAAAATGGCAACGAAAATTTTTTTTAATATCCCGCCAAGGCCGCCATTTTGAAATTAGTTCAAGGTCCAACAACCGCAGGCTCTGCCATGATCACAACATAAGATATATCCATCCATAGCAACTTTTATCTACTGGGGCTTACACTCATAGGAGCAGGCTGCCCTACCCCGAGTAGAACGCGGCTAGAATTCGCTGCCGGACCAGCTACGTCGACTATCGAATCATTCGATCTGCAGATCGAAATTATCAACTATATAATGAAACGGCTCCGATAAAAGCTATGACTCTGGTTACTGTGACTCCCGACGTCATGAGTCATTTCACGAACGAATCAGACTGGCCGGTCCCCGTTATCTCTGCTTTTTATATTCTCCCGAATCGTGTTCCGCTTTCGAGTAATCGACTCTCAAAGTACCGATCCTGTACATCGCAAACGAATCGTTTCTATTAAAGAACACTTATTTCGTTATAAATGGGTTCTTTTGATGCTGTTTGTTGTTTTTTACTCCATTTTATTTATTTTATTACATTTGGGTACAAATCATTTTATTTCTATGCTTTTTTTTTCGCTCGAATATTCGTTCATTCTGAACGAATCGTTCACGAACGGCACATCGCTAGGGTGTAGCCACAGAGCTGGTGAGCTGTCAGGAGACACGGCATGCCGTGACGCAATTCAAGTCACCTTTTGCCTCGCCTCACGATGAGTCATCACACACTGTAATTTTTAAGTAAAAGGAAAACAGAAATTTTAAATGTAAAATTACAGATATTTGTACATTTACACGAAAACAACCGTATAAATACAAAATATTGTTCGCAGTAATACTGGATTTGGATTCTTACCCAGACACTTACGATTTGCGTTGTCTCAGTACCTCCAATAGTTAAAAGTTATTTGTAAACCGTTCCCTGAATAACTTTCCGGTATCTACTGCGCACATTAATAAGCACGATAAAACAAAATAAAGTCCAATTATTTAAAATTCGATTATCTTTTCCATAATTTATTTTTAAAAATTATGCTTAAACCAAACATCAATTGAAATATAAAATCATGCGTCAATTATTGGAAGGATTCCCAGTATTATTTCGAAAAGCGCATTTCATAATATGATAGCCATGTGTCGTACAAAGTTAAAATTTATTTCTTGTAGTATAACAAACCATTTCTTGGAAAACTGGTTTCCAAAATAATATTTTGTAGAAGTACGGAACAGATGTTTTTCTGTGTGGGGCTGCCTCCTGCTTGGAGTGAGTATACACACGTGCGCGCACGTGTTGAGACACACACACACAGACACACACAGACCCCTCAGTCACGAATCCGCCTACACGGTGCGCAGCGCTTCAGGAAAAACTACGCGATTTCAAAACTACTTAAGATATCCGAGTGGGGTCTGCTTACGGAAAGCATTTAAGAGTTCGCTGAGGGCCGAAAAGTACTTTTGATTTTGTATGAAGTTTTTAAATTGTATTTTTAGAGGAGTTAAAATGGCTAAAACGCATGTTTTCAGAGTAATTTTTAGGCGTAAAACAACCAGTACAGATTCTTGAAAGCACTTAAGGGACTTGCATTACACCTTAATCTTCATTTCTCGACCATATAATGTTACGGTAACCGCTAAAATTTCACAGTTATCCTGTGACGACGAGAAGACTGCGCGCCAATTCAGAGCCTTGCGCGGGCGATACCGCGCTAGAAGCACCAGCGAGCATCGCGCTTATCATCCCGCCTCACTAACACACGTACACCCCTGACGAGGCGGACCCCTTAAGGACAAGCTTCAAGGTCACGGTTGTGAATCATGGTCGCTAGGTAGTGAGTGCTCGGGTGAGGCGGAGAGAGAGAGAGAGAGAGAGAGAGAGAGAGATCGCGGACAGAAATGTTCCACATTACATGGCCATCTTGGAATTAAACATTATAAAAACATAGCACTGCTCAGATCTTGAAAAATCTACCATATGGTCTTTGTTTTGACACTGTTATCACATAAAAAATTATGGAAATCGCGCGGAATTTTATTTTGCATTTTAATGCCTATCTGAAAAGCCATATGGTTGAAGCCCGGCCTTAAGTCTGTCATCGGGTGGGAAACCACTTCAAGCCCCCCCTCCCCCCCCCCCCCCAATCCCACGGCTCGGAGCCCCCTGTCCCTAGTAACTTTCCGTCCCGTCCCCCACAACACCCCTTTTCACCCTCATATTCACCACACGTGGCTGTGGGGGATCGCGCTAAAAATAACCGCCCAAGAGAGCGCGCCCTTTTTCTTGACACCGAGAAACATGTTCGGCTGAAGGACCCAAAATTCTGTACCTACGCGCGCTCCAGCAGCAGGGCAGAGATGGGCACCAACGGCCCGAGGGCAAATATTATTTTTAATGTACAACCTACCAACCTAAACAAAAATAAATAAAAAAAAACATCCTAACACTGTAAAAGTTACTGTGGGCCGCAACTATAAACATGATCTGCGGGTTTCACGTCGCTCGTGATTTTTCCTATGAAATATATTAACAATAGACTTGAATTTTTTTTTAACCTACCAGGGTAAACTCAACCATAAAAAAATGTGAGCGAAACTTTCAGTACTTGCCAGAGATGTATAACATCTAACCTCGGTAACGAGCAAATCCATGTCTTCTCATTTTTACATACAGTTATAATACGAAACTCTAACACGAAATCTACGTCGACTTAGGAATCATTCCACATAATTCCTTTTTTTTTCTTCTTCTGAAATTGGCCCACTAATGATTCTTACACTATTAACCACAAAATATAAAATTAAAATAATTTTAGTTTTGTCCCGAACTGTATCAGGATCTAGGTCCGCTTAGCAATCTTTGGGTTCAGGGTCTAGGACTTTAATAATACATTTATACTTTTGATTAAATATAGTCTAATTTTCATTTTAGTGGCTTGATATTCAATGACATAAAAATTAAGGATTTTTAAAAGAAATTATTAGAGATGGAAGGTGGTGTTCGTTGGTGGTCTAAAACAACGTTAGGTTAACCTAGTTGTTTCACAATACATAATCATCTTTGGCTCGTAAAATCGTGAAATATATTTACATAATGCCCATCTAATGCAATACACAAATATTGGCTTTATTTGAAGTGGTAGCAACAATACACGCAAATAGGAAAGTACCATTAACTAGTGCCTTCAAGAGTCAACTGATACATTCAAACACACATGGTTACACAAAAAAACAACATAAATGTTGGTATTTAAACATAATAAAATACCGAGATCTCATGATTCCTTTACATTTAGGTGCTACACATTATTAAATAATTATGCATCCTATTTATGGTTTTAAATAGACGCATTAGACAGGCATAAGAAAAAAACAACAATCTTTAAACGAGCGAGATTCAAACAAAACAAGGACTCCAACCTGACAGTGTAACATTTGTTGATTCACACCTTTATTATATTTAAATATATATAATTAAGTGGTTTCCGTAACACTAAAATGGTGTATGAGTCAAAATAATTATATTAAGAAAGAAAGTAAAAACAAGGATCGTTCACAAGTCACATTATTAAAAATTATTTATAGTTCAGTTCTGAATGTGAATGACATTCTGATGTTGGCATAGATGGAATCAATAGTGTACAATAAGCGCATCGTAGGCCCTATATAGTGACTGCCCCTTTCAAATATCAGTTTTGTATGTGGTAAAATATTACATTACTTGTTTTACTTTGCGAGCACGTTGCTGAGAAATATTTACTTGAGCGGGAGTGCGGCCTACACCGCAGGGCCGGTGCAAGGTCAATTGGCGCCCTAGGCAAAAAACCTTAATCCCCCCCCCCCGGACACCACAAAAAATTTTTTCCTTGCCTCAAAATACATCACGTAAGCCTAAGATTCTGTCAACAATCAAATGTAAGCAGGCTTGTTTTTTTTTTTTTTTACTTTTTTACTTATTACAAATCATAAACAGGTCACCGTGGACTTAAAATAATTACTTATATCAATATAAACATTCCAAACTGTTACAAAAATCCATTTTCATCTAGTTTCAATAATCGTTAAACATATTATATCAGCTGTTACGTGTCGTGCTGCGCCGCCCCCAGCTACTTGGCGCCCTAGGCAGTTGCCTAGTTCGCCTGTATGGACGCGCCGGCCCTGCCTACACGGCATAAACAGAACATAAATTTACCTATTACTTTACATTTCAAAATCTCAATTACTTCTAAATATTTAGCCATACATAATGAAAAAAAAAAACTAAAAATAAATGGTAAGTAAAAATACATCAGTTTTAGACTGAATAATTTAACTAATGATTATATCATATTTATGTTAGTTTTTTTCCCTTACGGTAGCTTATGCATTTGAATTCTTTTTAAATCATAAATTTGAATTTCATATTTTGAATCAATGTAATGAGTAATCAATCTTTTCTAAAAAGGCGTTTGCTCATTAAAAAAAAAATAGCATTTAAAATAGTTAATTTTTTTATGTTTTGCAATTTTTATTTTGTATAATATGGTTAGTAAAGTTAAACTACTGCACGTAGAATAAACAGTATAGTCCTTACTTAGTAGGACTCACATACATGTTTGCTTTTGAGAATGTTAAATTTCCTGAAAAAAACTTAGTGCGATTATGTAAAAGATGTGAAACGTTTTAGTGAATTTCCTAGTCAAGTTATATGTACCCAACGACTAGACATGACGTCCATACGTCAGAGTTGATAAACTGACGGCGATAACCGTGTTACACGAACCGCGCCCAAGAGCACATCTGCAGGAAGGGGTAGGTAATTGTTTGCGACTGCCAGGGTTTTGAATTGATTAGCACCACTGCGTGTGAATCAGGCTTACGGAAGGATGCACGCAGCGTTAATCTGATTTTCGCACGGCCATTCCGAAGAGTTACGGTAATTAAATTCTTATGGCCTCCCCTTCATCACGGATTCCTTTCTTCTATCAATTGGGTGGAAAATGACCCGGAAGAAACATTAGAAGGTCCAGGGTCGAATTTATTTCGGAAAGGGATTTGAAAAAAAAAATTCACTATTCGCCAGAGATGTGTAACATCAAACCTCGGGTGACGAGAAAATTATGTGTTCTCCTGTTGCAAATACACTTATAGTACGAAACGCGGACACGAAATTTAACATAGAATTATGGTTTAAAATAATGCGTAGCATGATAAATGTATAAGCAAATTGTGTTTTCAACTAAATTTCTGGACGCGAATCACACGTAGTTTCCGCACCCGCCGCTAGAATTCGCCTCCGGAGCAGCTACGTCGACTATCGAATCATTCCATTTGCAGACAGAAATTTTAAACTATTTAATGAAACGGCTCCGGTAAAAGTAAAAAAAAAAAGTCTTGAAACATTACTAAACCCCGGCTTTGAACCTGATTTTCGACTATAATTATATTAAAATAGAACCATCTTGTTAAAATTCATTAAATAGTTAATACTATAAAGCTTCCCTTTGGCCTTGTGAACTTCGATTCGCGCCCCAGATGGCAGCACCGTGATTACACATTTACGTTCCATACGACTTCCGTTCCGTTCACGAAATTACTCCTGCCAAATGCCGTATATCGAGAGCTAAGATGTTAAACATCAAAGATAATTTTTATATATTTAAATGAACAACCGTCAACAATATACGGTTGGACAGCTGTTACATCATATTTCTCAACATGCATAATTGCCTTTGTGGTTTGTGATTCTAGGTGTTGTAACAGCTCACCTAGAGTCATTCAATGTAATATACTCGTACTTCCTTCACTGAGATATCGAAATTTTTTCATAGTTTCGATAAGAGGGGGGGGGGGTGTATATACCCCCACATACCTCCTCATGCATCCGACACTAAAAGAGTCTACTTTATTTTATTTCTCACTTATGTTTTGGAGCTTGTCGAATTCAAGGGGATGTTTTCATCTTCGGTCATTACTGACATGAGTAAGCATAAATAAATAAAGGACAACATTGAATAATTAAAAAATACATTAGAAAAACGAAAATGACACAGACCTTGCCGTAGATATGTTTATTTTTAAATCTGTGTCGCTTTGTTTGAGTTCTTGGGTTTTCAACAGAACAAGCAAAATTTTGCCTACTCGCTCAAAAGGAATTATACGGTAAGATAGATGTTTATACTTTAGATTTCGTTTCACTGAGTAAAATGAGCAAAGTAGGACAACATAAAAGTTATGTTGTAGGTTTACTAGATATAGTACTTACAAAATTTCACCACCACCAACACAAATATACGAAAACAGAACATTCTAAACTACAATTTAATCTTTCGCCTTATTACAGAAATAGGTTCTCTGAATTTGGCGCGTGAAAGAGACAATTCTCTATTCTTCCTATATGCATAATTTATACTGGTATGTAAATATATTTATTTATTTGCATAAGGGCCATATATCAGGATATATTTTTGAAGTGAAAACTTCTTTTGGCGCACCGCACACACATTTTTTTCGTAGGTAGTAAGTTAGGCTGATCCGTCACGCTCTGAGGTGAAAGGCTTGATCGGGTGAACTCGGGACCGCCGAGTGTACCCGAGCGAGAAGATACAGTCAGCTGCTCTTCGCTGTTGTGTCGCTGTGTTTAGTATATTCAGTTAATACGTAATAATTGTCATTATTAATTTAATAGTTATTATTGGTACGTAATAATTATTTTAACAATTATTTGGTTTACTTTGATTGCGGTCTTAAGCAAAGATATCAGAAGAGAATGTGTAATACCCGGCCGATGCATTTACGACATATGTTTAGGTTATGATAGGGAGTAAATTCATGTAAGTCGTCATCGACATGGTCACGTGACGTGTTAACGATAACACAATATCTGTTCCTATTAGTATAACTTACTGCGCTTTTAAATCTTAAGTATACGATTACTGTGCAGTAAAAAGTGAGTATAAAATATATTAATATTCTCATATAGATATATACTTTGAAAAACGAAGAAAATGGAGTCTTTGTAGCAATATACCTAACATAAAAATTAAGAACATCATTATTAATTTTTTTAATACCTACAATTACTATGCAATGCGTATTTTATAGTAATTTAGGAGTTATTTTATTAACGTGATAAAACAAATTTGTTGTGCGATAATATTTTTTTCGTAAAAATTGCGAATAAGTTTCTGATTTTTATCAAAAAAATATTTTCTTATGTTACACAATTATATTTTACAAAGTTAGTATTTATTATTTCAAATTATATTTGTATTTTCTTGATTCTATTATGAATATTAATAATATTTACTTTGATTTACAAGTTTTAATTTAAGATCAAACAATTAATTTGGATATCCAAAAATAACAACTGTTTGTTTATAGTTTTAAGTTTTCACTTCTGTCAGCAGTCCTCATGACTGCTTTGAAATATTTTTTTTAACGACTTTGCCTACTTTTAACTACTTACTTGCGTAACATTCCTCTAAGAAATGTCTTTGAATCTTTTTTTTTGTCTCAATATTGTCAGCTCTTGTTAATTATGTGAATTAATTATGTGTTATAAATGAGTGATTTCCAATGATTTTTTTTGTTATAGTTCAAAAAATAAAAGGAAGAAATTGATCAGATATGTACATTCGTAAAGAAATGAAATAATTAAGTTGCTAGAGTCAAATGCGATAGTTACACAGGCTACAGTGGAAAACATGTTGGTTCAGGAGAAACTGGGCAAGAATAGCGGTAAATATGAGGTTATGAGTAGATTCCCCTTCTGTTGGTATGAGAGGAAATTTGTCAGGCTACCATCACAATCTTATACCTGGAAATATAAATGCCAAAGAAATACATTATTCTAGTAATGTGAAATTTAGATTTTTGCCATCGAATCTTGATATCAAACAAATGAATCATTTATTTTGTAAGAAATACCCCTATTACAAATACCACTATTACCAAAAGTATTTCAAAGAAAATAAAAATCTCACTTTCAGCCGTCGCACAAAGTTCTACGAGATAAATCAGGAGATAAAAGTACCAAATCCAAATGAGACTGCAAAGAGTGGGAGTGGTTGAACTACTTGACTGCAAGAAGCAAGCCCATTAATAAATGCAAAGGTTTCTGCCAACAAATAATGTATTTCTTACTATTGTCAAAGACAGGGCCTTTTTTTTTTTTTTTTTTTTCCGCGAAAACATTTCCAGAATAGCTGTGTGTTAAAATTTTGTAACGTTGTCTTGTGTTTCGTGGTTGGCTGGGTTTATTTCAGGCACTGCCAGTACACCAATCATAGCCGTCCAGTGCGGACGTAAACGCGTCCTGAGTGGAGTAGCCCGGCTAGCAATGGCTTCTCTTGCAAACGGTCGCCAGTTAAAAGAAAACTATAGCTGACGCGGGCATACCTTATTGCAGTCTAAATTTAAAAAAATGGTTGTCTGTAAAGTCGGTTTACGGACGATAGTTTAACGTGACAGCGTCATAACAAAACATTGCATACTTTGCAAAACATTGCATACTTTTATGAATAAAATTGAATCATTTTTATTGAATTATCACTATTTTGTATGGATACTAAGAATAAGTGAAATGAAATCTACAATTTAATTGATAAATTTACTTTTATTTGCACTCATTAATTCAAATATGTTTATTACTTTAACGAACAGATTATTTTAACTATAACTCGTATACATGTTTGCTATTTAACTTCTTCCAATCTGTGTTATTCTGTTAAGGAGAGGACGATGATAGCAAAAGTAGGAAACGAATGGGAGTGTTTCAAGTTTAATGTGCCTCGAAAAAGTCATATCGATGGTTGTTCCAATCGAGTGGAAGAGAGATAGATGCGGCGCAAGCGTACAATGAGCGTAACGGGACACAGCGTAACGGGACAATGTGCGTAACGAGACACTTTTTCGTGCGTGCAGCCGGCGTTCATCGATTTATTAGACGTTGTCACGTCAAAAAAAATAATAATAATGCATGCCCCTAAGCTATAGATTTTATACAAAATCTTCCATTAACCCCTTTGCCGTTAAAAGAGATATATTATTACAGGAAACTTTGGGTTCATGAATTTTGAATACTCAACATAAAGACTGGTCACGCTTCATTCCACTCGTATAATGAAAGAGTGGCACTGAAATGACAGACTAAGGTTTGTTCAATCCTCAAATAATTTCTTTCAGCAACAAGTTCCTCCAAGTGTCAAGGAAGTGCACATCTTTTCTGGCGGTTGCTATGGCTAAAACCGTAACCATACTGCTGTCCGTTTTCTGTTAGCAACACGCGAGAGTTAAAGATTTAATAAGATGTTTCAATGTTTGCCGGTCAGAGGGTATTCATTTTTTGCCATGCGACCGTGAATTTTGTGTCGCAATAAGACTTTACCTATTAGAAGTCAAGATAGAATTCATACATCTGAAGAACATTAGAGATTCAGTTATTTCATCAACCTCAAAATTCAAAATACTAAACATGAAAAAATTAAGATATGTTGGACTACGAAAGACTGGTGGCCAAACAATTACGTAGGCTACTGAATTCGCCGGGTTGAAGATTTTTGACAGAAGTTTGTTTCTGCACTGTCAGAAATTTTACGGACTTTTCAATGAAGAATTAAACTCAAACAAACGAAGGGTTCTTCATAATTTCAAAAAAAAAAAACGAATCTTCGTAGGAACCACGCCGTATTTTGTCTTCCCCGTCGAATATTTCGTTCTAAACAAATTCAAGCACACAAGTGGACAAAAGAAGAGTGTTCTAGGTGTATAATTAATACGTTTTTTTTAAATGTTCTGCTAATATGCCAAAAATATTCTTTTGGAATCATTTTCAAAGTAAGTGAGTGAAATCAGTGTCAGCAAATTCAGGAAGAA
The DNA here is from genome assembly GCF_032445375.1 of Bacillus rossius redtenbacheri. NCBI lineage: Eukaryota > Metazoa > Arthropoda > Insecta > Phasmatodea > Bacillidae > Bacillus > Bacillus rossius. The sequence goes on from NC_086342.1 coordinate 16,285,808, forward strand.
GGCCATACATTTACGAAGATCCCTGGATATTTTGTAACCAGCATTTTTCGTAAATTGAAGGTGAATGTTTTTAACAGTGTGTAACCTCGAGAACTATAGAAGGGTTTTAAATTACCCATTAAGTTGAAACGAACTACACGCTGTTAAAAATGTTTACCTTAAAATCAGGAAGAACACTGGTTACAATTTACCCAGGGATCTTTGTAATTCACGGGTACCGATTTCACTTAAGAAAAAAAAATAATCCACGCGAGGAGTCTTGGTATGCCAATAAAAACATTCAAAAATTTTGTTAAGTCAACAGAAAGAACGACCTTTTTACTTACACTTGCCTGTTTATCTTGTTCACAGCGGAGCATGGAACTGGGTCGTCTATGTATACTGCGTAGTTTTAACGAAGATTATTCAGTTATTTTAAATAACGAACAACTCTCCGTTTGTTTCAGGTCAGTTCTTCGTTGAAAGGTGCGTAAATTTACTGCATTTTCTATCAGTGCACACAGATAGAAATTTACAGAAAAATTTTCAACGAAGAATTATTGACCTGAAATAAACGAAGAGTTCTTTGTGATTTTCAAATGATAGAATCTTCGTAGAATCTACGCCGTAAGTTTAGTTCTAAACAAATATAAACTGACACGTGGATGAAATAAATAAGTGTTGTTAACAAGTTTTTGAAAGGTTTGTTAGTGTACATGATTCATGTTCGAAGAAAGTGAACACACTTGTCCGTAAATTCGCGGAGATCCCTGCATAATTAGTAACCAGTATTCTTCGTAAATTTAAAGAGAAAATTTTAACAGTGTAGCTGCCCTGCCCCCGATGGTGGAGGGGGGGGGGAGGGGAGAAAGGGGGAGAGTAAGCAATCTCCCGTGAACCCTAATAGAAACCTATTAAAAAAAAATAATCCCTCTTGACATGACCGTAGAAAAAAAGGGGAAGGGGGGAAATAATCAGTACAAGCCACCCGGAAGTATAAATTATCTATCAGCGCTCTCTTTGGGGGTGGGGGATAGGGGACTATCTTCATCTCCGGCCGTGGGGGGGGGGGGTGAGGGGATGGTTTTTTTTTTCAGTCTCCCCATCGTACCGACCCCCCTCTTATTTTGTAACGTCCAGACACGCCCGTGGCGCCATCATATCTGTAGTTCTCCCCTATCTCTCCCCCCCCTCCTCAACTCATCCCCCCAAACCTTTTGTGGTATCATGAGAAGTGGCAGCGACCCAGAGATGCATTTCCCATCTCCCCCTCTTGTACGTAGTTATTCCCGCCCTTGCGCCGCCCCTCTGTGTGAACTGACCGCCGGCAGGGGGTTCAAAAAGAAAAAGAAAAAAAAAAGGGGGGGGGGAATTGTAGGGAGGGAGATTAATTACTGCCCGTGTGATGCACGGCTGTTCTGTGCTCGAATCGGCTGAGCCGTGGCATTACCGCCGGCTTTGTAAGCGGACTGCCAACTGATAGACAAACGCCGGCGAACAGGCGAACAGCTTCCACAATTTATTCATACGGACCCCCAGATTCCCGAATCCCATTCATCTCGTATCCGCTGCGCTTCCGACAATCTCTTTAACTAGTATGAAACAAAGTCGCTACAACTATAAAAACATTTTTTTTGGTACTTTTTACAAGGAAAATCCTTGGAAACCCGGTTTTGCCAACGATATCACTTGTAAAACTACGAGGCAGAGCTTTGTAAAATTTCACATGGTAAAAATCCTTGCCTTTCAATTTTACAAGTGATTTGAAAAATTACAAAAAAAAAAAAAATGTTTAGAGTGTATCCACGTCGGTCTGTTTGTGAACTACACAATGGATTTTGATGCTTTTTTTTTTTTTTTTTTTTAACCATTATTTACTTAATTTTCTCCGGAAGGTTTATGTGTGTAATGCATCCACATTAGATTTAATGATAGTAGAGAAATGACGCTTTTAGGGACTTCATGGCTTATACATGACTGATACATAAAATTAGTGAGCTATACCTATAATTGTAGTTCTTAAGAAGGCCTGCAGAAAAGTCCGAGATAGTATCTGTCTATCTTCTAAGGATGACCCACAGTAACCATTTTTATCTTTCAAAATTAGTTCAAAAATAATTAGTTATTTGCGAAGCTATTTTGACCGACATAGTATTAACCCTTATACAATTAAATATGTTAGTTAACTAAGAAATTTAATTTAGATCAAAATTTAACTTAACACCATATCATATGCGGATTCCATTATTACCAACAGATGTGCCGCTTAGATTCACAGTACAATTGTCTTTTTCAACGAGAATAAATAATACTCACGGTTAAACATTCATTTTGGGAGAAAATTATTTGAGCGTTGAGTGCTTTACACGTGGACAGCTAGCTATATGTAGTTCTTTTGGGTGTGACTTCTCAGCAAAATCTGTTCGCGTTGTCTCATGAGAAAAAAAGCTGTCAACTTTATTTACAAATAAATTCTTTAGTTATGGGCAGAACGTGTTAGTATGTATATACTTTTTGAAAACACCGGACACTTACGGGAACTTTCTATTTACATATGTACCTCCTTAATTAGTAAATATAAATGACGCCACACAATTATTTCGCATCCGTGCGAAGCTAATGAGGATCGCTAGTTTGCGGTTCGAGTCTGGAGTGCTTGCCCACCTGTATTAAACTGTAATCGATAGTTAAATATCATAAACTACTTGCCTTTTTAACTGCAATTATAACCCAAATTCTATGAATAAATAGGTCAGAGACCCAGAAAAAAATCACGGATTAATTTGGCGATTAGTTAATTTTCTAAAATTACTATACTTTTGTATCATGCCGCAATTTGGACCCACATTTTATTTGGAGAATTGTGAGCCAACGAGAAACCCTCACCAAGGAAGTACCCAGATGATACCTCTCATAAGTCAGGAGACAACTAAAAGCTGACATTTGCCCCGAGTACACACGGGACAGTTGGAGTCCATCCTAGAGGTAAATGAAAATGGGGAATGTTTCCAGGGCTACATCCACAGATTATTCCGACCTTACGGCCGGCATTCTCAAGTTCCCCTCCCACGCATATGCGCCCTAATAGAGTAGGGTGGGAGTGACATTCCAGTTCGTTTTAGATGGATTCCATCAGAGCTTATTATTTAATACAGAACTGTTACGGGATCGCTCCCTTTTGTTAGATCGGGAAGGTGTTGTGTTAGGGCTTCGGCAATGACCAGCGGCTAGGGCCCACCAACCCAGCATGGTCACCGCCTCAGCCCCTCTACCTCGCTCAGCTGACCGGACAGTTGGCTGTGTCCTGAGCCCTACATCCACAGAGGTAACGGGTGACGTTCCGTCGCCTCGGACTCTCCGCGGGTCGTGGTTCGATGCCCGGATCGGGCGCTAGGACCACGAGACCCGCAGCTGCTGTGACGACAATACAGATCTCGACACGACCTGCCGCGGTGATGTCTGATAGTTGAAGATCATGGCTAGAGACCGGAAAAATTCGCGATTTCATTGACCTGTAGGATATACTCCATGATCCTCTATGCACGCAGGAAAATTACTCATTGGCTACTGACTCGCGACGCCTGTTAACTGGGACGCTAGTGATTACATACTTCTTTTCTTTAAGGTTTTTCATTGACCGAGTATCATTCAGATAAACTGTGGCCCAATCATCACTGATGCAGTATAAAGGCAAACGTTTTTGGATTCTAGACTATCATGAAATGAATACGCGAATTTTTCCGGTCTCTAATCATGGCCAATGGTACCCCGACGACCCATAGGGTAGACTTCATTGCTGATAGTTCAAACACGCTATTTTCTAACGATCAATTTTGGTATTTAAAGCACAGCCCGAAATACAACTTCAAGAGGACCGCCTATTTCGTTGGTGAGGCGGTACGATAAGTGCGACGCTCGCTTGTGCTTCTAGCGCGGTGTCGCCTCTAAGCGCAAGGCTGTGGACTGGCGCGCAGTCTTCTCGTCGAGCTTAGGGTAGTGATGAGATCTGAGCGGCAACTGTAACATCATACGGCGGAGAAATGAAGATAAAGGCGCAACGCAAGTCCCTTGAGTGCTTTCAGGAATCTGTACCGGGAGTTTCGTTCTTAAAAATGCCCTGAAAACACGCTTTCTTTAAGCCATTTTCACAGTTCTAAAAATACTGTTTAAATAATTAAATACGGAAACAAAAATCTTCAACCACCCTCACCACCAATCGGGAATCTTGAGCAATTTTTACATAATGAAGGGATTTTTTTCTGTGAAGTTTTGCAAACCTTATGCTTGCACAGAAATGAATAATTATGCCTGCCGTGATGAACACTGCCAGAGGAAGAGAAAATTAGAGAGAAAGGGAGAGAGATAAAAAGATAGACAGATAAAGAGAGTAGGTTTAAACCCTCACGCCTTTTCTTGACATCCTGTTTGCAGCGGATCTGTCAACCGCAACCTCCACGCAACACGAAAATGTAACGCACACATTAAAATTAACCAACTCGCCTGTCGCTGTGTCGCTGACATACAGCCCAAACCTATCAAGTAATGCATTGTGCTCTAGTCACAAATAAACATAGTCATGACAACAGTCCGCACTTCGGTGAAACAAAAGAAGAGAAGGGTGAGGGATTAATTGACGTCGAAATGTTGCATCCCTGATAAATGGGAGTCCTGGATACTCCCTTTCCCTGAGATACCTTGTTGCAGTCTATCGAGAGTTCCATTTTTTTTTTGTTTTGGCGAAAAATACCTGCCTCTACACAAGCTATATTTTCTTCGTGTTACTCATTAGTGTCAATGCACTACTGGTTGCCTTTCCTTTTTCGAACGTTATGCGATTGATTTGTAGACACGCACGGTTCACAGATTTTAGTTTTGTCTGAATAGGTTATAATATAGTGAGCCCTCTGTTATAATAGGATGTCGGTATGTATGCCGTTGATAAACTCCAACACCGTTTGACCGATCGCCATGAAAGTTGGCACATCGAAGTGTTCTTTTCATAAGGTATTTATGCTATACATTAATTTTTCTAACTCGCCGCTAGATGGCACTGCAGCGCATCAACTTCTATACCGTTCAACCGATCGCCATGTGTAAACAAAAAAAAATCATAGGCAATATACATAAAATCAATAATTGTGTATCATTTCTCTATGTCCACCACACTGACAAAAATAGCGCTATCATCCTGCAAATATTTTTGTATCACACGCAACTAAACTAACTTTGTAAATATCTTATATATATATATTTATTGGATGTTGCTATGTATGATGTTGATAAACTCTGACACCGTTCAACCTATCGCCATGAAAATCGGTATACATAGATATTTGAACACGGAGGATATTTTCGCGATGTCCATTTTGCTATAACCCGCCACTAGATAGCCTTGCAGTGCATCAGCTTCTACAACGTTCCACCGATCGCAATGACAATTGGTATATATAGGTATTTTAACTCGGGGAATTTTCTCGCACTACCCATTTAGCAATAAATCGCCATTGGATGGTGCTTGATCGCAGCATCTTCTACACCGTTCAATGGAAAATTGACGTTCACATTAAGAAAAAAATTACTGTCTACATCTGATTTCGGAAAAAATGTTCCCTTCACCCTGTGTTCAGCCCGGGCAACGCCGGGTACTGCAAATAGTATTATACATATATAAAAAATAATGTTTGTTTGTTCATCATCTATGCGTTCGCGCATCATTCATCCGATTGAGTTGAAATTTTGCACACTTGACCTTCGAAACATGAGAAAGGTCACTGTCTGCTTGATATTATGAAATTTAACCCCATCCCTCGTTCCCACCCCCTTAAAAAAGAACTTTAAGACTACTTTATGCTCTTTTTTTCACTCTGTATTAAAAATAAGGGAAAAAAATATTGTCTATAATTATTGATTTCTAAAAAAAAAAAAAAAAAAAAAAAAAACACCTTTCCCACCCCCAAAACAGATTATTGTACTTTTTGAAGAAATTTTGTACACTTGACATTCAAATTAAGAAGACAATTAATTACTGTCTACATCCGATTTCGCAAAAAAAGAAAGAAAAGGTCCCTTTCACCCTGTGTTCAGCCCGGGCAACGCCGGGTACTTCAGATAGTTTTGGATATTTAAAGAGATCTACAACGGTATCGCCCAGTTTTAATCAATGGTAACGACTTGGTACCGCTGTGTTGTGATTCCCGCATTAGATAGAATTTTCGGTGTGTGTGTTGTCAGTCAATAGTAGATTTTAAGTTCTTCAGAATATCTCGGATGCATTATTACAGAGGATGAGTGTACCCACTGTAATTTTTTTTTGTAAATGGAACTGAAATAATCATACAAAATTAAAGATATTTGTAAATTTGTACATTTACGTAAAAGCAACTGTATCGACACAAAAAAAAATGTTTCCGATAATATTGTGTTCGGATTCTTACCAGAGCATTTATAGATATGCTTTGTTTTGTCCCAGTATTTCCAATAGTTAAAATTATTTGTAAATCGTTCGGTGACTAGATTTCTAGTATTTTCCGCTCACATAAATAGTCACAATAAAACAAGGTAAAGTCAAATTGTTGAATATTCTGTTAACTTTTCCATGGTATAAAAAAGGTACGCTTGCGTAAAACATTAATCAAAATTTTAAATCATGCACCAATTTTCATAAGCGTGACAAGAAATGTTCAGTATTATTTCCAACAATATTATACTCGTGGTTTCTCAAAATAATTCTTGGCAACTAGTTTCTAAAGGAATCTTTTGTAAATGGGGGGGGGGGGGGGGAAATATGTGTCCCGTTAAGGGGCCTCCCTAGTAAAAATGTTTAGCGCGGTGGGCCACTGGCCACGTGCTACGGCCAGTGGTTGGGCGGGGCGATATACCTGAGCCTGTCGCCTGCGCCGGGGTGGAGGGGGGAGAGGGCGTTTCAGCGAGGGGGGGCGGAAAAATGGGAGGGTTGTCATTGTGTGGAGTCCATTTACTACTTATACCTGCGTTATCTGCGAACAAGATCGTGGCAAGAAAGGTGACTGTTTTTCCCTTTCGCTACATTCAATCAAAAGGATAATGTTCTCGCATTGCCTTGCTTGCTTCCTGACAGTGTTTATTAACTTGAAACATTAAATTAGTGTTGCGATCCAGTCCATATCCATGAAATGCAAACAATCGTCAATTCTGTTTAAAACATGTATTTTTATTTTTTAATTAACGTTCTACATAATTAAGAGATTTACATATATTACAAAAAATGCTGTCACCAACAATCGATGTGTTAGCTTGTGTTTTCAGGGGGGGAAAAATGCAAAAATTATATCATTAAAAAAATTTCCAACATTATACTTTCGAACTGACATTTGTGTGATGAATGGTTTTGCACGAACAGTTATGCTTTCATTCATAAAAGTATTCCGCACCGCGACGAGAAATCACGTCCTACTAATAATTGAGTAATAAAACTGGGAATAAAATGATGGAAATAATATTAATTATTTTTACTCTTAGACACAAATCAACTTTTTAAATCGCAATAACGACAAATAAATTTTTAACTTACTTCCTGAATAAAAAGTGCATGTCTAACTTACTTTTAAATTCTGTAAAGAAAAAAATGTCAGGAACAAACAAGTGTTCCCACCAACGACACATCGTCAACTTTGTATTCTAGGGTTCACGTCGTATTTAGTTACACTAAATATTACTGCATATTATTATTTTCTGGCTCTTATTACATGTTTAGCATTTTATTTTATTTTTTCATATTTTTTTAATGACTTTAACGTTGCATAATATGATGAATAAGTATACACGAATGAACTGGAATACCGTTTCGAGTTACATACAGACTGTTCACTACGAGCAGTGTAAATTTCTTAGCTGTTGCAACAGCGGCCTACAGGTGGATTCAGACTGCAGGCTTAGTCAGTCACGCTGAATCCACCTGAGTTCAGATTTTATCGAAGACAAGTGCGGGTGGTATGGAAGAACTCAGTGTGCACTGACTGTTGTGCTCAAGGTGTCAGTGAAATGTATAGCTGGAATCACGGGCGAAAATTTGTAGGATTCCCATGAGGCCCACGGGATAACGTGAAGATTTTGCAAATGCAAGCGGGCCCCCTCAGACGGACTTTTTTATTTCAGGGAGGTTCGGGCCACCCTGAGATTCTCCCCTCCTCCCGGAATCTACGCATGCAGCTGGAATTAATTTTTAGCCAAGTACGTCATTTGGTGCTGTATTTAGGCTGTCAAAGAAGATACGAAATATGGCTGCTTTGATAATTGACGATAACTCCTTTTTATTGTGGAATAGTACCCATCTACAAATAAATCCCTAAATATACCACCACTACTGTTGGGGATTTTCTATACAAACTATCAAAATAATTTTGGTTTCGTCACTGTCACTAGCTATTATTGTATCATACGAAAACATGTATGTTTTGTGTATTAATTTACGGTATTCATCTCTGTCAAAAAAAAATATTTTTCGATAATAGAGTGTAAGCAAGGTAGAATACAATGGCTAATTTTAAAATAAAAATTGAATAAAGTATTTTTTGCTTGCAGTAGTTCAAATTTTTGAATTAATTTAGTTGTTTGTTTAAAAAACCCTTCTAAAATCAAAGAAACTACCTACTTCCTAAATAGATAAATAGTGCTTTAAGATCACACGCTTTCATAAATATTTAAACGCCAACATTTAAAATGTAGATTTCACATAATGATAAAATCTTATCTATTTTCATGGTCACGCCTAATGGAAATAATACACAACAATTCGTCATATATGTTTTTTATGCTTTTAATAACTACTCTACACATGAGCAAATTTCAATATACATAAAACTGAGGAACTCTGCATTACATTTTTAATCTGTGTACGACACTAACAGAAATTGAAGCATAAAATAACATTTTTATTTTTTAATTAATAAGTATTTTATCAACGTGAGCTTTGCTTTCATCTCAATGAAGCCAATCTACATAGAGGAAGTGCACATGTATTCAGTCTTAACAACAGACCCTCCGGATCACAGAGTAAACGAATGAATGGAATTCATAACATCACGTAGGGTTTTAAGACATATTTTCCCTTCTACTCAATCGCAACATCTCACTTAGCGCGTAACATGGTTTCAGTAAACATAACATAAAAAATATTCGCCCCATGTACAGTAGAGGAAACTAAAATGTTTGGAACACTGTAAAATAATTGTATTGTCATTTCTGTAGTCGCCCGAAGCGGCAAACTATGTATCTTTGTTCAATAAAACGAAATATTAAAACAAACAAACAATAACATTACGTTCAGACAATTCGTTACGTGAAGTGAATGTAATAAAATACACAAGACAGTTACACACACCATTACCAAAACACAATCCCATAAAAATCATAATATTACATGTCGACTTAAAATTATTATTATTCACCATGATAATTTCTTGCGGGTAGCCAGCAACAAAGGGACACAATTTTTATTCATTTAATTAACTTTGACAAAACTTGTAAAACCTGGCATGAGCAAAGTAAGCTGATTCACAATTTTATTTTGCGTCAAAATATTAAACATCAACTAGTAATGAATTAAGAGTATGCTTCGCTTGGTAGAACACCGAATATAGTCATCTCCAGGTATTAAACTGAATTTTGAAAGAGGGACTCAAGTTTCTGAAGAAGTTGTTGACTTTCCTGATGATCCATCGACAGTTCGTAAACGGTCTCATCGTCGGGATGTCGAGCTTGGGACCTTTTTCCTCACCATAGTCCCGTGGTATGTTCTACCATTCGCACAGCTATCCCAACCTATACAAATAGCCGAGTGATACTACTCCCGTTGCTTCTATCATGGAGCTCGCCCGCAGTCGTACTTCCCTATCCAGCCTGCGTAATACACGCGTCCTACCTGCTAGCCGCCAAGAACGCGTCCATTTGTGAAAAAGCCTCACCCGCCAACAATACTAACTCATGACATTAATTATAATATGCAAAACATGAAAACATTACATATGCGATAAAACAAAATTTGCTGCTGTCATAAGCCGAAGAAAAAGAATCAATTTGAAATATAACATAGACAGATAAATCTAAAATAGAGTTATCAATAGTAATGTTTTAATAAACAGAATAATATATGTCGTATTACACTAAATACGTGTTCTTACTGACAACCCAATTTAAAAATAAACTAAATTACTTTTTTTTTTTTCAACCATAACCGCATAGAAGAAACAATACTTTTGATACAATTTTTTGCATAATCATACGACAGGACTAAAAGTACATTGTACTTAATAAGTATTTGCTTATAGGAATTAGTGCTGCAGAATATACGAATAGATTCAAATGCATAGAATTTAATATATTGTCAAATTTATTTGGCAATATGCATGTAACAAAAGATTTAATTTGAAATGAATTATCTGTTTTTAACTACAAATATAATTTTATCATATCTCACTTTCATTCAAACTTAAGAGTGTCATTTTCAACAACAAAATAGCCACAACTACACTTAAAAATATTTTAACTTGATACTTATATTGTATAACTTTTGATGAAATTAAATGTTAAGAGGTTCATTTAAGTTTGTAAGGAAACATAAATACAATGTTCAAAATAAATAACAAAAATTTTGTGTAGTTAGGAGCTCCGCGTCATGCAAATAAAGGAAAGTTAAACTTTTCAGTATACAGCTGCAATAATTAGAGAGGAAAATGTTATTTATTCATTACTTTTAATTCCCGTTTGGAGAAAATAAATCGAAACGTGCTATACCGAAAGTATGAAGTTGAAGTTCAATATCGCTTGTCAAGTAAGTTCAAGAACAAAATTAAAAAAAAGAAAATTTGTTTTCTTGAATCTACTTTTTTCAGAAAAGTATACATACATACAATATTATTATATTATAAAAATAAAATTTTTTAGTCCTTAAGTATAAATTACTGAAATATTTTTTTAGTTAATTAATTTTTTCATGCGAAGAAATATTTAATTGTTAAAATCACGAGAACATAATTTATTATATTTATGTATTCCAAAAGCTTATGTTAAAGATCGACTATATGCTATTCAATTTGCCCAAAAATTTTACTGAAATAGGAGAGCATTACAAAAACACAATTTAACTAATGTAGGTATTATAACAATAAGTTATGTTCATAAACTATATTAATGGGAAACAAATATTTATCATTTAATGATATGCAACTATTTTCCTTTGAGGTAAAAATTGAGGTATATTTAATGTAATAAGTAAATCCTCTCATAAAATTTACTGAAACTAATATTCTTCATTGTCCGTCATATTATGATTCCAAACAGTTTAAATCAACTGAAACATGAAATAAAATAGTAAGGTTAACCATGAGGTGTGGAAGAAATTAGAGATTGCTTTGTAAAATGTTTTAAAAATTTCTCATGAAATATTGTGATTATAATGTTCGTACATAATGTAAAAAAAAATTCAATACATGAAATTCAACACATACTTTGTATTGCAAGTTATTAAACATATATTTTAAAAACACATGTGCGTATCTAAGTTGAATTGTTATGTAATACATGATGAACATTACCGATACAACTTCCCTTACAAATAACTTTCACCCAAAGATAAGGCCGCGAACAAATTATACACACTGGTCGCACGAGGAGCTGAAATAAGTCATATAAGAAAGCCGGCCGGAGTAATTCTTTTCAAGCCAAAGCTAAAAGTAATGGATGTTGTTTGTCTAAAGCAGGCAGTGAAATGACATACAAGTTTACAGAATAGCCATATAAGATCTTTGACGCTTCTTATCCCGTCAGTGGACTGTACGCGAAGAACCAACTGCATCATGGCCCGCCGCCAGTTTTATACTTACGTATGAATACACTTGTAAACGTTGGTTTGTATACTTATGTATGTTGCCGACATCGATAGGTATTCTTTGGCAGCTCGATGTGGATTCATTCGAACACGTTTGCGCTAAACACGACATATTTTTACATGAGAGTGACATCGCGCACTGAAAAACGTTGCAGGTCTGTAACGCAACAGTGATACAAATATTACATAGTTCGAACATTTTCTGGAGCACGACATTCACTTTGGGTAATGCTAAGCTACTTGATAGGTACCCTTTACCCGCTTTAAAAGTGATAACTTAAAAAAAAAGTGTTCATGAAAGCAGACTCAGCCATATGTTTATTGCTGTTGTATTTGTCATAAACCTACCCTACGTTCAATACGGCCTGTAAGTAGAACCATGTTTTTTTTTACTTGTGTACAAGCTGTGGTTGTAAAGCGAATTTATATTCTTAGTTAACTAACGTCTATCATAACATATTTGGAATAAGGCTACCTTAATTTTTTTTTCTAGATTGCTATATTGTTATATATATAAGTATTACTTAAACGGAAATATCTGGTAATAAAAATAAATGAAAAAAAGCATGAAAGGTTAAGGATTTATTTTTTTTCAACAACAAATAATTTATGGTTTAACTGCTTTGTGTACTATATAAAAACAGAACAAGCTTTCAAAATTTCAAAATTTCTTTGATTATCCGTTATAGTTATGTTTGGTTTTAACTCATAAATATTTAAGTTGATTGCCAACGTCACGAATGTACAGTAATATATTTCACACCGCTCCGGGTTGCAGGTAAAGTAACAGGCGTGCAATTTGATCAGAAACGCGTTCTACTTATTCAGGCCCTTTAATTGGGCGTGACGGACCATGTGCCAAATATGTAACAATTATAAGTAGGTGAAGTATAAAAAAATAAAGAACTTGAATGCAAAATAATGCATCTAACAAAAATAATTTGCAAGGTTCTTTCGTGGATGTTGTAATGTGTGGGCAATATTTACTTAATTTTGGTTTTTGGATAAATTGTGGTTTAAAATTTTTTAATAATTTTGTATAATTGCTGTAAAAAATTTATTTCCTGCCCTTATTAATTAATTGAGCTGTAGAAATAAATTTATCTGAAAATTTACGTCATCTTTATTAAACATTGCCACTAATTATACTTTTTAACTTCAAAATGGTTTTTGAATTTTGTAATTAATAACGTACCATCCATAACTACATATGTGAGCGATCGGTCACTGACCTCATCTTCAATCCTCCTCGTGATTCCTGCGCCAGGAGGAACATTTACATAATTCTGACTAGCTTATTTAATATAGAACTTTCCTAGTTTTTAATTTTTATTTATCATTCCATGAACATTTTTAAAACAGTGCAGACAATCAGATACCTATCTAACCAAAAAGCATAGCAAAATGACATTTAGTTTTCAAAATACGATTTTTCTTTTAATTTAAGATACATTTTATATAAAACCTACATTTTTAAGTTTCAAAACTTTCGTAAATAGTTAACCATTTGGTTAATACCAGTATAAAATTTTTCCCCGGCGTTGTAAGATGTGTAAAATCATTTTGGAAAACTAAAATAATTTTAAAAAATATTGGGTAGTATAATAATTGTTTCTTGAATTTTTATTAAAAATAAAAGGAAAAACAATGAAGTGTATTTTCATGTTAAAAATTAAATATAAATTTTGTCGAATTAGCTAGCGAGACTGTAAAGCCACCAATAAATAGTTTGTAGGACAACTTTCAATGTGTTGATTGATTAGTTTCAATACTTTATTTCGTAATACATGATCTAGTATGGTAAGCTTTAGGATATTAGTAGTTTAAACAAAAGCAATGTTTTAGAGATACACGAATAAAGTCACAGAGTAAGTCGAGCACATGGTACTGTGGCGAGGCACACTAAAAGCGATTCTGAGAATTTCTTTCGGTCACGGGATTATCTTTTACCGGTGCCGGTTGTGGGTTGTCTCCCTCTCACGCACGCACGCACACACAGGTAGCCTGCCTCCCCTCCGGCCACGTGTTCCTCCACCCGGCTACCTGAGCTGTGTGGCCTGCGAGCTGGCTTCGCCGAGCGGCAGCACGAGACGGTGGAAAACTTTCAGGATTTGCGGAAATTGTGGAAAAGATATCTCGGAATTCAAAGCGATGACTATATGTTTTAAATACATGAATTTCTTCAGAAAAAAATTATCTTTTTTTCTAGACTTGTACTTTTTTTCTGTCATTCTCCTAAGCAGTATAAAATGGCCCCAAAGTTGGACAAGTTGGTGATTTTTTATTTCATATTTTGATAGAAAAAAACAAAAATGTAAAAGTATACAGACAATTCGTGTATTGTCTTCTCGTGGGTGAAAAATTTTCAGATTCGTAGTGTCGATTAATAAAGTCCCATCATTATTTTAAAAACATAGTGTTCCGCTAACTTCTGATGCTACTAGGGAGGCCCCTTAAGGGAAATTATGCTCCCCATCTTGTAATTTTTTTTCCATATTTTTGCCGTAATTATAATTTTGAACTATTTGTCCGAATTTTTTTGGCATGTCAATTCATAAATAATATCTCCCAGACCAAATACACCTTGCTGCAACCACATATTCACTAACAAAATTTAGTTTTTAAGCGCCGTGAAAAAGGGGGGGGGGGGGACATTATTTCACGCGGGCGACTACATTTCACATAATAATAGTCACACCAGTTCACAAGTACCTATTGACTTCAACAAGTAGCCAAAGCTAAGTAATTTGCCACGTTGATCTAAATAATAATAATAATAATAATAATAATAATAATAATAATAATAATAATAATAAAACTTAGCACGGAAGCTTTATCGCGAGTGGTATCAAAATACTTGATATTGAAATATGGTGCGGCCTAATCAGCCGTTCCTTTTGGTGAAAAGGACGGGGGGGGGGGGGGGATGGCTGGAGGGGGGAAGGGGAGAGCAGGAAACGTTTCCACCAGCGAGCCCGGGAAATGAATCAGGTCTGCTGCGTAGACACGCTCTTAAATCTTTTATTTTTTCCCCGCACAAACCGCTTCCCCGGTGTATATTTCCGGCAGCGCAGGCGGGCACGGAAAGGTCCTATACCACGAAAACGATTGCGTGAGCGCTATCAGGCGTACATCATCGGTCACCTCCGCGTCCAACTCTACTCGAGGCAGGGGCGTAGCCAGGGGGGGGGGGATTTAGGGGTTCAAACCCCCCCCCCCCCCCTTAGCACCAAATCTTTAATTAATTTCTTATTCATCACTCAAACAAATTTCAAATTAAAATTAATAACATTTTTACCATTTCAATATTTAAATTTAAGAACCGAAAACTGCTAAAATAGCACTATTTTACACCTTAAAATACGAGGGGGGGGGATGCTTCTTAACACCCCCCATACACAAATCCTGGCTACGCCACTGACTCGAGGCACAGTAGTTCCCCCGCCAGAGGCGCATTAAGGAAGTTTTTTTTTTCTGGTAACGGTTATAGAAAATTTTAAATTAAACAATATATATAAAAAAAATATGTGAGAGAGTCTTTCAGTATTCGCCAGTGATGTGTAAGCACCCAACTTCGGCAACGAGCACATTTCACGTGTCCTCGTGTTGCAGGTAAACTTTTAACACGTACGTAGATTTGCGTAGTTTAAGATAGGTTGATATACCAAGAGGGTAGTAAAATCTTTCTATGTGTATTTTGTATGTGTGTGTGTGTATAGTGTTTATCTTCATCCTCTATTAAAAACATTTTTTTTACCACTTGTAAAAACTTTACGTATACCATTATATTAAATTGGATTGCGCACCGATTACTTCCTAATCGTTACTTTTTTCGTAACGCTCTGAGCGTTACGCGTTTTTTTTTTCTCGTTACGCCTTGATAAGGTCATCGCTTCTACTTACCCTAACAGTTTTAAAGAAGTTCCACTTCAATATTTAAATGAATACCGGCCACTTTTGTCCTCTAAGTCTGTTTGTGCCTGACGACGTGAACAGACGCCAGTTCCCGAAAAGTCTCAACTGTTTTGTCTCAGGAAGCCTAATTACTGCGTTCGTCTTTGCTGTCGTCGTTGTCTTGTCCAGAATATGTGTTTAGTTTCATCGCTGTGTTGTTGTGTTGTCCGCATTATCTGTTTTTGTATCATCGTTGGTTCGTCTGTTTGTCGCTGTATCGTCCAAGGCTGTTGTTCGTCTGTTTTTGTTTTCTGTTCTTGTTGAAACTGTCTCGTCGTCAGTCCAGTGTGTACGTCTGTGCCGTGATGTTTGCTCTGACTAATTACTTTCACGGGGTTCTCTGTGCTATCTGTGGATTTAAAATTCGACATCGGCGATTTTGGCTTATGTGTATGTTTGTGTATTCATATTTTCTGTCCAACCTTGTGGTTTCTCCATGACATACAGTGATAACCAGCAATGGTGTATGTCCATAAAAATAATGTGTGTAATGTGCAATAGGCCGTAATTTACTGGCCTAAACTACGAGTTAGCAAAGTCATTTTTTTTTACAGAGTGAATAGTCAAAGTTACCCGATCAAAGAATTTCCTCCCCCCCCCCCCCCCCCCCCCCCTCCAAGGAAAGCAAAGTTTTTATTTTTGACTGTTATCAATATTACGTCTATTTAAGTTTGCGTAGCAAAATTTTTAGTAGCAGTTTACAATAATTTGGTGGGGATTACCAAAATAAAAAAAAGGCCAATATCTCGGAAACTACGACACTTGAATTTTGGGATTTTTGATTAAGAACTGTAATTTAATGACCTATCAACTGTTCCCGGGCTTGATGATGAGTTATGGGACATTCAGAATATGCCAAAAATCTTAAAAAATGACAACCCTTTTCCCCATTTTTCCAGAAGAAAAAAATGTAGTTTATGAGGGAAAATCTCCCCGTTGCAAGGATCATTCAGAGAACGTGTAACAACCCCTGATGCCATCTCGCGGCGGGGGTTCGACCCCAACTGCGACTAGCCTTGGCCTTAATGGCGGGCCCCTGTGCGCAACGGCGTGCGGGCGACCGCGCGATGTGGGAAAGTGGGTCACGCACCTTCGCCGGCTGCGGTGTCCGCGCCGCAATTTGGCAAGACTGGAAGTTTCGTAAGGACCCTTGTCCTCCCTACTCCCCCCCTTCGACCACCTTCTTTTTCCCTCTCTCCTCTGCCGACAGTCGTCACCACCTCCCCTTTTTCCCCCTTAATCAACCACCTTCCTTGTCGGGGAGACTTTCTCAGTCGTTTTCCCTGCCTTACGTCAGCCGCGCGCTCTGCCCGGGCAGAGTCACCGGCGTCCGCTTCCTGCCGGCCTTGCGCTCCGAGAGGCCTGAGCCAGCAACACCAATGGCCGTTTACATAAACCGCACGAGTAACCGTGACAACGACCGTAGCCAAGGCCCACACCAATAACCGTTTACAAAACCACACGAGTAACCGTGACAACGACCGTAACCAAGGCCCACACCAATAACCGTTTACAAAACCACACGAGTAACCGCGACAACGACCGCAGCCAATGCCCACACCAATAACCGTTTACAAAACCACATAAGTAACCGCGAAAACGACCGCAGCCAAGGCCCACACCAATAACCGTTTACAAAACCACACGAGTAACCGTGACAACGACCGCAGCCAAGACCCACACCAATAACCGTTTACATAAACCACACGAGTAACCGTGACAACGACCGCAGTCAAGGCCCACACCAATAACCGTTTACAAAACCACACGAGTAACCGTGACAACGACCGCAGCCAATGCCCACACCAATAACCGTTTACAAAACCACATAAGTAACCACGAAAACGACCGCAGCCAAGGCCCACACCAATAACCGTTTACAAAACCACATAAGTAACCGCGAAAACGACCGCAGCCAAGACCCACAC
Source organism: Bacillus rossius redtenbacheri (assembly GCF_032445375.1). NCBI lineage: Eukaryota > Metazoa > Arthropoda > Insecta > Phasmatodea > Bacillidae > Bacillus > Bacillus rossius. The sequence continues at coordinate 16,303,532 of NC_086342.1, forward strand.
CAATAACCGTTTACATAAACCACACGAGTAACCGTGACAACGACCGCAGTCAAGGCCCACACCAATAACCGTTTACAAAACCACACGAGTAACCGTGACAACGACCGCAGCCAATGCCCACACCAATAACCGTTTACAAAACCACATAAGTAACCACGAAAACGACCGCAGCCAAGGCCCACACCAATAACCGTTTACAAAACCACATAAGTAACCGCGAAAACGACCGCAGCCAAGACCCACACCAATAACCGTTTACATAAACCACACGAGTAACCGTGACAACGACCGCAGTCAAGGCCCACACCAATAACCGTTTACAAAACCACACGAGTAACCGTGACAACGACCGCAGCCAATGCCCACACCAATAACCGTTTACAAAACCACATAAGTAACCACGAAAACGACCGCAGCCAAGACCCACACCAATAACCGTTTACATAAACCACACGAGTAACCGTGACAACGACCGCAGTCAAGGCCCACACCAATAACCGTTTACAAAACCACACGAGTAACCGTGACAACGACCGCAGCCAATGCCCACACCAATAACCGTTTACAAAACCACATAAGTAACCACGAAAACGACCGCAGCCAAGGCCCACACCAATAACCGTTTACAAAACCACACGAGTAACCGTGACAACGACCGCAGCCAAGACCCACACCAATAACCGTTTACATAAACCACACGAGTAACCGTGACAACGACCGCAGTCAAGGCACACACCAATAAACGTTTACAAAACCACACGAGTAACCGTGACAACGACCGTAACCAAGACCCACACCAATGACCGTTTACAAAACCACACGAGTAACCGTGACAACGACCGCAGCCAATGCCCACACCAATAACCGTTTACAAAACCACACGAGTAACCGCGACAACGACCGCAGCCAATGCCCACACCAATAACCGTTTACAAAACCACATAAGTAACCGCGAAAACGACCGCAGCCAAGACCCACACCAATAACCGTTTACATAAACCACACGAGTAACCGTGACAACGACCGTAGCCAAGGCCCACACCAATAACCGTTTACAAAACCACACGAGTAACCGTGACAACGACCGTAACCAAGGCCCACACCAATAACCGTTTACAAAACCACACGAGTAACCGCGACAACGACCGCAGCCAATGCCCACACCAATAACCGTTTACAAAACCACATAAGTAACCGCGAAAACGACCGCAGCCAAGGCCCACACCAATAACCGTTTACAAAACCACACGAGTAACCGTGACAACGACCGCAGCCAAGACCCACACCAATAACCGTTTACATAAACCACACGAGTAACCGTGACAACGACCGCAGCCAATGCCCACACCAATAACCGTTTACAAAACCACATAAGTAACCACGAAAACGACCGCAGCCAAGGCCCACACCAATAACCGTTTACAAAACCACATAAGTAACCGCGAAAACGACCGCAGCCAAGGCCCACACCAATAACCGTTTACAAAACCACACGAGTAACCGTGACAACGACCGCAGCCAAGACCCACACCAATAACCGTTTACATAAACCACACGAGTAACCGTGACAACGACCGCAGCCAATGCCCACACCAATAACCGTTTACAAAACCACATAAGTAACCGCGAAAACGACCGCAGCCAAGACCCACACCAATAACCGTTTACATAAACCACACGAGTAACCGTGACAACGACCGCAGCCAAGGCCCACACCAATAACCGTTTACAAAACCACATAAGTAACCGCGAAAACGACCGCAGCCAAGGCCCACACCAATAACCTTTTACAAAACCACACGAGTAACCATGACAACGACCGCAGCCAAGACCCACACCAATAACCGTTTACATAAACCACACGAGTAACCGTGACAACGACCGCAGTCAAGGCCCACACCAATAACCGTTTACAAAACCACACGAGTAACCGTGACAACGACCGTAACCAAGACCCACACCAATAACCGTTTACATAAACCACACGAGTAACCGTGACAACGACCGCAGCCAATGCCCACACCAATAACCGTTTACAAAACCACATAAGTAACCGCGAAAACGACCGCAGCCAAGACCCACACCAATAACCGTTTACATAAACCACACGAGTAACCGTGACAACGACCGCAGCCAAGGCCCACACCAATAACCGTTTACAAAACCACACGAGTAACCGTGACAACGACCGCAGCCAAGACCCACACCAATAACCGTTTACATAAACCACACGAGTAACCGTGACAACGACCGCAGTCAAGGCCCACACCAATAACCGTTTACAAAACCACATAAGTAACCGCGAAAACGACCGCAGCCAAGGCCCACACCAATAACCGTTTACAAAACCACACGAGTAACCGTGACAACGACCGCAGCCAAGACCCACACCAATAACCGTTTACATAAACCACACGAGTAACCGTGACAACGACCGCAGTCAAGGCCCACACCAATAACCGTTTACAAAACCACACGAGTAACCGTGACAACGACTGCAGCCAAGGCCCACACCAACAACCTTTTGCAAAACCATACGAGTCACTGTGACAACGATCACAGTCAAGGCCCACGCCAATAACCGTTTACAAAACCACACGAGTAACCGTGACAACGACCGCAGTCAAGTCCCACACCAATAACCGTTTACAAAACCACACGAGTAACCGTGACAACGACCGCAACAAGGCCCACATTAATAACCGTTTACATAAACCACACGAGTAACCGTGACAACGACAGCAGCCAAGGCCCACACCAATAACCGTTTACAAAACCACACGAGTAACCGTGACAACGACCGCAGCCAAGGCCCACACCAATAACCGTTTACAAAACCACACGAGTAACCGTGACAACGACCGCAGCCAAGGCCCACACCAATAACCATTTACAAAACCACACGAGTAACCGTGACAACGACCGCAGCCAAGGCCCACACCAATAACCGTTTACAAAACCACACGAGTAACCGTGACAACGACCGCAGTCAAGGCCCACGCCAATAACCGTTTACAAAACCACATAAGTAACCGCGAAAACGACCGCAGCCAAGGCCCACACCAATAACCGTTTACAAAACCACACGAGTAACCGTGACAACGACCGCAGCCAAGACCCACACCAATAACCGTTTACATAAACCACACGAGTAACCGTGACAACGACCGCAGCCAAGGCCCACACCAACAACCTTTTACAAAACCATACGAGTAACCGTGACAACGACCGCAGTCAAGGCCCACGCCAATAACCGTTTACAAAACCACACGAGTAACCGTGACAACGACCGCAGCCAAGGCCCACACCAATAACCGTTTACAAAACCATACGAGTCACTGTGACAACGACCGCAGCCAAGGCCCACACCAATAACCGTTTACAAAACCACACGAGTAACCGTGACAACGACCGCAGCCAAGGCCCACATCAATAACCGTTTACATAAACCACACGAGTAACCGTGACAACGACCGCAGCCAAGGCCCACACCAATAACTGTTTACAAAACCACACGAGTAACCGTGACAACGACCGCAGCCAAGGCCCACACCAATAACCGTTTACAAAACCACACGAGTAACCGTGACAACGACCGCAGCCAAGGCCCACACCAACAACCTTTTACAAAACCATACGAGTAACCGTGACAACGACCGCAGTCAAGGCCCACGCCAATAACCGTTTACAAAACCACACGAGTAACCGTGACAAAGACCGCAGCCAAGGCCCACACCAATAACCGTTTACAAAACCATACGAGTCACTGTGACAACGACCGCTGCCAAGGCCCACACCAATAACAGTTTACAAAACCACACGAGTAACCGTGACAAAGACCGCAGCCAAGGCCCACACCAATAACCGTTTACAAAATCATACGAGTCACCGTGACAACGACTGCAGCCAAGGTCCACACCAATAACACCAATGAAACCGTTTCCAAAACCATACTAATGAGCATTCCCCATACCAATTACCAATTACCATTGCCAAAAATCATACATGTAATCGTAGCCGAAATCATATCAATAACCATTCCCCAAAACCACACCAATAACAGTTTACAAAAACATACGAGTAACTGTATCTAAAATCATACCAATAGTCATACCCAAACCCACACTAATAACTATACCAATATACAAAGAAAAAAATTCAACCCATATCAATAAAACTAAACTAATAATCATAAATAAAATCATACCACAAACCACAGCCAAAAATCCTACTAATAACGGTAACAAAAACCCACACCAATAACATTTATTAAACCAATCCAGTAACTATATCCAAGAGCATGTTAATTAACCTACCCAAAACACCACACCAATTATTACCAATACCAAATCATACAGGGAATCATAGTCAAAATCATATCAATAATCATATCCAAAACCACACCAATAACCATTACTAAAACTATATAAATAAACATGGCCAAAATATAGTTTAATCATTTTAATAAAGTTGATCAAAATCATATAAATAATCATTAATTAAAACATAATTCAACCGTACCCAAAATCATACTAATAACCCTAGCTAAAATATTATCAAAAGCCATACGTAAAACCCACATCAAAAACCGTAACCAAAACTTGAAAACTAAGAATTTTTATTTTTATTTTTTTTGATACAGAATCGTTATTTACTGGCCTATAAGCTGTTCTCGGCATGACGCTGAGTAATGAGACCCTTTGAATATGCAAAAAAAAAAAAAAAAAAAAAAATTGACACCGAAGTTGCTTCCACGAGTCTAATATTTAGAAGTTATTAAGGCGAGACGTGATAGTCTTTATTGTAGACTTAACCTTTTCAGTCAATTCGTGAACTTATGTGAATAATTTAAATCTTAATGATACATGGATTAAGTAATTAAACTTTGAATGTGAGTGTCATGATGAAGCCTACATTCTAGTCATCATTCTTTAGGGCTATGGGAAAAAAACTGTTATAATAAGTTATAGGTTATAATATAAAATTCTATATTAATATGTATTATAATTAGAGCTTGAAGTTATGAATACGTATATAAAATATTAAAAATAGTTTAGTTAAAATATAAAAAAATTAAAATATATATTTGGGAAAGAAAATGTGAGTATTCAAAGGGGTTAGTAAAAATAAGTTTAAGTAATGGCACCAATTTACATCCTGGTAGTCGTATATTGTGTTGGACCCAGGGATAGGAGGAAACAAATCGTAAAGTATCAGTGAACGCAGAAAGGTGAGCTGTTGTTATTGCACCATCGATTTCAACTGCGAGAGAAGCAGCGTCACCTATGGCTAATCTTGTAGGCCCATACGCCAGTATGTTAGTGTCAATATGTATATATAATATGTATATGTATGTATGTATGTATGTATGTATGTATATATATTAAATAATACGTGGTTCAAATTTAATTTTTTTTCAAAACACTTTCTTCCCTCCCCTTTCCGAAAAACCAAATTCCTGTATCCGCAACTGGTCGTATGTTTTGGTCTGATTTAAAAGCGGTTGTCAAGGCAAGATGCCTGGTTGGGTGGGGGGGGGGGAAGGCCCGTGGAGTCCAGACCCCTCCCTTACAGGATTAAAAAAAAAGCTAAGACAATAAGAAAATTATAGCAAATTAGCTACTTGTAGATTATTATTAAGGATTATTGTTATACTTAGTGGACTATAATAATGTATTTCCTCCCTTTTACAGACCGACATGCCTCATACACAGAAGCAACATGAAGTGTGTTTGTAAGTACTCGATATTCAATGCTGGTTTGCACGAGTGTTACTGTGAGCATGTTTTTTTATACCAACTTGATGCGTGAGTTTTATGTATTTAATGACATCAAAGTACGTGTGCTTAAGACTTGTTTTAAATGAATAATTAAATAATTGACTTAAGAACCAAAGTATTAAAACAATTAGATGACAAAACATAGTATTAAATGTTCAATTACTTCAAACAATATCACCAATTAAATCTAGAACTTTTAAAGGTTGGAGTTCTAAAAGTTTACTATTACCTGAGATTTGATGTGAGTGTGAAAATCATTTTTATTTTGAAATGAAAAATTAAAGAAAACGTATGTGTGTGTATATATATGTGTGTGTATATATATATATATATATATATATAATGGTTGTACTTGCATAATCCTGGCTACGGGCCTGGGTTGTCTTTCCTCCTGTTCAGGGCTGCCAAATGTTGAAACGCATGGCACGGGTGGCTGGCTATCCCCACACGGCAACGCACAACAGCCCCGCCCCACACGTGTGTTTGTGTTTGTGGGACACGAGAAGAAGTTACATAGGGGGCGGGGAGGGGGGGGAGTAGACTCATCCCTCGAAACTCCTGCCTGACATCAGCCATCCGTCATGGGCCCCCTTCTGCCCCTTCGTCGTAACCCTTCGGCGACCTGCGACGAGAAAGACTGGAGGGAGGAGGGGGTTGGCGTGTTTGTAGTGGCTGCTCCGACCAAACCCTTCCCGCCGCCGTTCGCACGCAAGCCCCGCGTCTGCCTGCTACTGCCCGACCTGAAAACATAATAGCCGGTCCTCTTTGGACCCGACGCCGGGAATCCGACATCTTGGATGACCTTGGAAATGACCCATCCCTAGGGACACCTGTGTTTCGCGAATACATTTCGTGTCAACGTATTTCACAAAATACTGTAGCTTTTCTCCTGTGGTTATTGGCTGAGGTCGGGGAGAGATGTCGTCCCACACTTGACGGGGCCAATGAGAATGTGGTCACCGTAACTGCTGCACCCTCACAATTTGCCACGACTCTTAGAAAAAGCTACAGTGTTTTGTTAAATACCTTGACACGAAATGAAATCGCGGAATACAGGTGTCCCTACCCATCCCCCACCCCCAATTTTGTCAAAATTCCTCAAAATCCTACCCTTTTCCCCATTTTTCGAGGGGATAAAATGTTCGTTTTGAGGAAAAATTTCACATTGAAAAAAATCTTTACATAAAAAAAATTAAAAATTAAGCCACTTTGAGAAATATTAATTAATTTGGGAGGTTTCGAATGGAGTCTGCCCTTGCGCTTCCATGCCTAATAGTGATACCCAAAGCAAGAGTCATACAAGAAAGTAATTTGACACTGAGTACAATACATTTTATAGTTTGTAGCCTTATAGGTAGAGCCACGGAATTTTCGCGGATTCATTTAGTCGCAAGCTAGAATGCAAACCTCCACACTGTCGCACTGTGTTCATGATTGGACCGCAGTTATCTGGACACGCCCCTCTACGACCGTGACTCAACGATGACCAGCTAGGAGAGAAGCAAGCGAATCAGGTAGTGCCAAATAACAAGGATAAAAATGTTCTCGCTAAGAAATCAACCAATGGGAAAGTAAACATGGGTCGAGCACACCTATAACTTTGAATTCTATCCTGAGGCCAGAGGAATCCGCGAAATTTCCGGGACTCTACTTGTAGGTTTTGGAATGAACTATCAATCGGTAGAGACATGCAAAATTCGCGGATTCATTTCGCGATAGGCTAGTATCAAAACAACTATACCTTCGTACCGCTTCTGCGATTGGCCCACATTTTATCCGGGGAACTGTGAGCCAATAGGAAACACTAAACCAAGAAAGTGCCGAATTACGGACAGCCTAGTTGAGACGTCTCACGCGTCAGTAGCCAATGAACAGGTGTCATTTCCGCGAGTATTTAAAGGACTGTGGAGTCTATCCTAGAGGTCAATGAAACCGCGAATTTTGCAGGTCTCTATCAATCGGTCGCGAAGTTGACATATAAAGCCACTATTTTTTATTTAATAATTTATTTTATTAATTCAGAGCCAAGTTCAACTATTGGAAGTTTTACAATTGGTACATGACAAAAACTAAAGTGAGCTGGTCTTTCACTACTCGCCAGAGATGTGTAACATGTAACCTCGGGTAACGAGCAAATTCGTGTGCTCTCATGTTGCAAATAAACTTATGATACGAAACATGGACACGAAGTTTAACGTAGAAATATTCAAAAATTGCCGAGCGTGATAAAAATATAAAAATATTCATTTTAACGTAAACAATATTTTTTTTTCTCGTTTTTAAACTTACCTATCATTTTATTTAACAAGATGGTACTACTGATTTCTCAGCGCTATCCGAACATGTCGCATGTAAATGTCTCAACGTTAAACCTCTGACATTTCCCCTAACCGGTACTGAAACTACGAAATTTTCTAAAAATGAAAAATACCAGACCCTGTCTGAAATATAACATAGAAACTCTAAAATATACATAGCACAAAAATAAAAATAAAAATATATTTCGGCTCAAAATCTCGTCTGATATGTCATTAATACATACCGGAAACATTCTCAGGTTCAGTAGCCTCTAGGATAGATTCCACATTCGTCTACATGCTAGTAGGATTAAAGTAACTTGTAAATAGGGACTGAAAAAAAAAATATACGCGGATTCATTTCGCGATAGGCTGGAAATCAAATTACGTTTACCTTTTTTTTCCTGCTTCAGTGATTGGGCTACATAACAGTTTATCTGAAGGACTCTGAGCCGATGAAAAACATTCAACTAAAGAAGTATCTAACATAAAGCAGTAGCCAATGAAGGGGTGTAATTTGTCCGAGTAGGTAGAATATAATTGACTCCAACCTAGGGGTCATTGAAACTTTATTTTTCTAGTCCCTACCGATGAATTGTCCGCTAATATATATATATATATATATATATATATATATATATATACACACACACACACACACACACGTTACAGAGACATCTCATTGGCCCGTCGTCGTCTCGAAAAACTGTGAAAATATTTTGTGCTTTTACAAAAAAAAAAATTGGAAACCGGTTACAACAAATAGTTTTTAATACTACGAGAAAGATATTGTAACTTTGGACAACGCATGGCTATGTTTTTTTTAAATTAATTAAATAAGTGTTTTGGAAACAATACTGAATATTTATTGTCGCACTGGTGTAAATTCGCGCATCATTTTAAATTTTAATTGATGTTTTAAACAAAATAATTTTTTTAACAATGGAAAAGGTAATCGAATATACTACAACTGGACTTTATTTTTTGTTTTAACTATGCTTATTACTTAGCGCCGTTAAAAATGGAAAACTATTCAGGAAACTGTTTACAAATAACATCAACTATTAGAAGTACTGGGACAACACAAAGCATAAATGCCCGGGTAGGAATCCGAACCCAGTATTACTGCAAACACTATTTTGTAATGACACAGTTGTTTTCATGTAAATGTACAAATATACACACATCTGTAATTTTACTTAATTATTCTAGTTCCATTTACAAACTAAGTATACAGTTCAGTAGTAACTGAAAAAAAAAAGTATGTATGTACAAGTATTTAAATTTTAACGTATCGCGAAATTAATCCGCGAATTTTTCCCGGTCCCTGGTCATTGAATCTGGAAACTAACAAATACACACACACACACACATATATATATATATATATATATATATATATATATATATATATATATATATATATATATATGGGAGATAAGGTTTTTTTTTTCCAAAGCTGCGCGTAACGCTCACATCAGAGGGGCAGCAGTGATGTTACGCTTCTGAATGGCCTTATTCAATTCGTGCCGCCGCGCACGTGGCTAATTCCTCCCCCCCTACTCCATCAAGCAACTCATTTCCCCGTCGTCTTGTTCAACTCGTCGTCGCAAAAAAAGGCTAGGAGTCCCGCATGTGGCGCGACCTAGATCGAGGGCGGTCACTCAACTCCGCTATGCTCGCAAACAAGCCTACACCAGTAGGGAGGACACGTATTTTTCGCAAAAAAAAAAAAAAAAAAACGCACCGAACTCCCATTAGACTGCAACATGGTATACCTGCGCCAGCGGTTTCTTTTCCTTGTGATCGGCGGCCTTCCTGCGAGACAAGCTACTGTCGAATTTGTTTGGACCATTCAGGAATCGTTTGCTTCAGCGCTGGACGGCAAAGACGATTGCTACAGTGTTTTATCTCTCAGCTAGTCACGGATTTTTTTGGCAAAAAAATGCATGCCCCTATAATTGGGTGATCGGAAAATTCACAGATTAATTTCGCCACAGGCTAAATTGGCTCATTGTTCATCTTGAAGTCTTTGGTCCAATGATTAGAGACCGGAAAAATTCGCGGATTCATTCGGCGATAAGCTAGAAGTCAAATACATATACCTTTTAGATGATTTTGCTATTGGCTTACTGTTCATCTGGACGAATCTCAACCAATTATAAACCTCCAACCAAAGAAGGATCGAATCACAGACAAACCAGCTGAGACGGCTTACAAGTCAGCAGCCAATGAACTGGCGTTATTTGGCCGAGTGTACAGGGAAATGTGCAGTCTATCCTGAAGGCCATTGAAACCGCGAATTTTTCCGGTCTCTACCAATGATAAACCCTCAACCATATACATAAGTATCGAATGACATGCAAACCAGTCGAGACGACTCATAACTGTCATAAGTAGAGACCGGAAAAATTCGCGAATTCATATCGCGATAGGCTAAAATACAAATCGTTATACCTCAGTGCTGCCTCTGCTATTGGTTCACAACTCACCTGGATGACTCTGGGCCAATGAGAAACGCCCGACCAACGCTTTATCGAATCACAGGCTGCTACGTTGGGGCGTCTCACAAGACAGCAGCCAATGAGTGGGTGACATTTGACCGAGAGTACGTATAACTATGGAGTTCATCCTACAAGTCATTGAACCCGCGAATTTTTCCGGTCCCTAGTCATAAGTCAGTTTAACAGGTGACGTCTATTGTGGAGTCTATACTGGAGGTCATTTAACCCGCGAATTTTTCCAGTAACAGAAGGAAAAAAAAAACAATTTTTCCACCTCGAAAAGGGAAAAGGGGGGGGGGGTGTCTGCCTGCCTTTGATACGCCCATACCTTTGTGCGTTTTGGATACTGAACATGAGCTCACAAGAATCAGTTTGGTATATAAATAAAACCTTTTCAATTTCATTTTCCCCTCTCCCACAACAGATGTAAGTTACACGTGATACCCTATTAAGATCTTTTCCCACGTTTGATTAATTGTTACTAATTAGATCTTACACCTATACTAATATTTCTCAAGTAACTTGTGATTCGATACTTCTTTGATTGAGGGGTCTCTAATTGGCCCAGAACCATCCAGATTAATAGCAAACCAATAGCAGAAAGAGCACAATAGTATAATTACTTGAGTTATTTAGCTTGTCACGAAATGAAACCACAAATTTTTCCTGTCTTTACTTATTGTGCATTAAACAATAGAATAGAGCACTGTTGGTAAAAACAAGTTTACTTTTTGAATATTATTTTTGTTATATTTTATTATTGAGTGCGGAAGCAAACGCGTCCTCCTGATTGGCTCGGTCAATCAAGGAAACGACTTCCCTCGCAGACGGCCGCCAATCACAAGGAAGAAACCGCTGGCGCGGGTGTACCTAGCTGCAGTCAAAACAGCGTTCATAAATATTTTTTTCCGCGAGAAATGCCTGTTTCTACTAATTGCAATATAAGGATGATATGCGTTATATATAAAGACCTGAAAAATTCGCGGGTTCATTTCGTGTTATGCTACAATTCAAATAATTATACCTTAGCGCGGCTTCTGCCATTGGTTCACTGTTAATCTGGAGGACTGAGGGCCAATTAGAGACCCTCACTCATAGAAATGTCGAATCACAGGCCACCCAGTCGAGACGACTCACAAGTCAGCAGCCAATGTATAGTTGGTAATTGCCCGAGTGTGTAGAGGATATTGGAGTCCATCCTAAAGTTCATTGAACCCGCGAATTTTTCCGGTGCCTAGTTACATAACATTTTTTAAGCTATCCTAACTAGTTGTTATATCATTTTTGGCGGATTTCTCTTCTAATTCGCGTAGCGGTTGCAAACCCACTTTTTTTTTTTTTTTTTGCGTAGTCGGGTGAGTTTTTACGATTGGTTCCGGTAACGGTTCACGGCTTCAACCATCGGCGCGGGGCCGCGGGGGTTCCGTCGGTGGCCAGGCCTGATTGTGGTTTGCCGGGCGGAGGGGGTGGAGGAGGGTGGGGGGAGGTTGAGAGGTCATCGCTCCGGAAGACCAAGTCGCGCCGCTCGGCTCGGGAACTCCGCGCTTCGCTTCCTCCAATCAGACCGGGTGTCACACCGCGCGGTCCAACCGGAGCCGTTCCTTCAGAGTTGCTTATCGGCGACTTCTCCTTCTTGTCTGCGCGTGATTTTGGTAAACTTTCCGCCCAGGAGACCTGCGCTATTAAAAAGGGGACTGGAAAATTTTCGCGTTTTCGATGACCTTCAAGAGAGACTACACAGTCCCTCCGTAAACTGGGGGGGGGGGGGGGGCAAATAACGCCAGTTTATTATTGGCTGCCGACTTGCGAACCGTCTCCAACTGGTTTGATCGTGTTTTTCGAGTCGTCTTTGCTTTTTTGCTCGATGGCCCAGAGTAGAGACTGGGGAAAAAATTCGCGGAATCAGTTCGCGATGGACTAGAATCCAAATACGTTTTTTTTTTTTTTTTTTGCTGCTTCATTTATTAGGCCACAGGTTATCTGAAGGACCCTGAGATAATGAAAAAATATATGTATATATCGAAGCACCCCCAGTTAACAGGTGTCACGAGTCGGTGACCAATGAACAGAGTTTGATTTGCCCGAGTGCATAGAGGATCATGGAGTCTATCCTAGAGAGGTTATTTAAATCGGAAACTTTTCCAGTCGCCAGCCCAGAATCTTTCAATAGCAAAAGCAGGTTAATTCAAACACCTAAACCTTTAATCTGCTTCTGCTATTGCTACTAGCTCACTGTCCATCTGTACAACTCTGGGCCGAAGAGAAACCCTCAACTGTATAGTCCATCCTGAAGGTCATCGAAACCGCGAATTTTTTCTTCCAGTCCCTACCAATCAGCGGAGCCACGATTATTTTCGGGGATCCATTTCACTCATGGCTAGACCCAACTTTCCTATGAATAGTCAAGCCTTTTAAGAATGAACTTTGGTCCATAGCAAGGTCACATTTTGGTGGGCTGCACGTGATTGGTAGAGACCGGAAAAATTCGCGAATTCATTTCGCGATAGGCTAAAATACAAATAGTTATACCTCAGTGCTGCCTCTGCTATTGGTTCACAACTCACCTGGATGACGCTGGGCCAATGAGAAACACCTAACCAAAGCTTTATCGAATCACAGGCTGCTACACTGGGACGTCTCACAAGACAGCAGCTAATGAGTGGGTGACATTTGACCGAGTGTACGTAGAAGTATGGAGTTCATCCTGCAGGTCATTCAACCCGCGAATTTTTCCGGTCCCTAGTGATTGGGTAATCATTTATTCTCCTTCTTTACAAGTGACTCAGAGTCGCCAAGGGAGTATCAAGAGAACTGTGCTCATATCATCAACACAACACAGCGATAATATACATGTGCTTCAAGTCTACACTTTGCCATCCAATGATTCTGCGAAATATTTGTGTCTCTACCAATCAGGCTAAAAGGTTTTGTCCCTTGAGTTTCGCGCAGCCTGCCTAAATGACTGACTAAAAGCTTGCATCAAAGGGAACACCTGGAAGTTTCTTTTTTAAATTCTCTTTTTTTTTTCAATTTCATCTCACGACTCCGTAGAGCCTCTCTATCTGAACCAGTTGCGCTGAAAAGGAAGTCACGTGAAAAAAAAAAACACACACACACACGCAAGACAACACGGATTGGATGTACTTATTGTGTGCACGGAGTGTACCTTTGTTGTGTTTATTTTTACACGACTTGCGTTGCTGGTCGCTGAAGACACACGGCCATGGGACGTAGATACCGGAAGGAACAAGGTGGCATACCCCCTCTTTCTGGAATTAAAAAGCACTTCACTGGGTTGGGTATCGTCAATTTTATTCCTGTAATGTTTTTTTAAATAAAATAAACATATATTATTTACCTAACTGATAACAGAAGCAATGTTATAAAATATAGGTCTAATTCACTTCACGTGAATAAAATGTGCAAGAAAATATTTCATGCATGCTTTACTCTTTATGGTTACTGATTAATAATTGCGAAAACATATGCTTGCTGAGCTCTCTTTACATTGTAAACATAACGTATGTGAAAATTGAGTTGCTTTTTCCCCCAATGAAGTACGAGCACCCTTACCCAGAGATAAGTTGTGTCGGTTAAACCTTGGACCGAATATTCCTCCCTTCCCCTTCCTTCACGAGCCGAGCCCTGTTCACACCGTAAAATATCACTGAATTTTGTGCATTTCCCCAGTTCACTAGTAATATTTTCTGTCCCTTCGTGATGCGCATTAGTGACAATGCACATCGGTCGTATTTAATCTGCCGAACGTTTTTCAACACCTTTGCAAATTTTAGTTTTTTTTTTCGTGAACAGACTGTATTACAGCCAGCTCTTATATGATGTGAATCATAATTTTAGATATTTAAAGAGAACTCCAACGGTTATCGCCCGGTTTCAATCATTGGTAACGCCTTTACAGCGCTGTTGTGATTATGGTTATTAATGTGCGCAGTTAATACTAGAAACGGAATTTCAATACTTTTTTTTTTTAAATTTCACTAATAATTAAATATATATTTGGACCAAACCTGTTAGTTTCAAAACCTACACACGTTTGACATTTTATTTGCTTTTTCGGGTCCTTCGTTTTCCGTTTCAAAGTAACTTAATGGAGAAAAATAAATAAAACAAAATGTTGACCAAGACGAAATTATATAATCATACAAATAAAACGTTTGTTTGGAAATAATTATTTTCGCGTGATATCACAATTTGTTTGCACTCCTCATCATGCTTCTCGTTGGCGAATATTGTTCATGACGGCAAATGCTGATGGTGTTGTCTGACCTGACTTATCTCGGAAGTTCAAGTTCATCAGCTCTGGTCAGACAGGTCCACTCCACACGACTGCACCATCAGCATCTGACGTCATCGGTCACGTGAACCAATCAGATGATACTCAGAGAAAAAAAAAATGTACTTTTACAAAAGATTCCTTTGGAATTAAGTTGCCACGAGATAACTTGTTACGTAGAGACCTGAAAATTTCGCGGATTCATTTCGTGATAGTCTAGATACCAAAAACGTTTGCCTTTTTACTGCATCAGTGATTGGGCCACAGTTTATCTGAATGATACTCGGCCAATGAAAAACCTTAAACAAAAGAAGTATCGAATCACTAGCGTCCCAGTTAACAGGTGTCACGAGTCGGTAGCCAATGAGCACATGTAATTTTTCCGAGTGCATAGAGGATCATGGAGTATATCCTACAGGTCATTGAAATCGCGAATTTTTCCGGTCTCTAGTTATAGGTACTACAAGAAAATTATTGTAACATTGTACAACAATTGGCTATGGTTATTTTTGCATGTATGAAATACTTTTTTTTTGTTGAGATAATACTTAGTATTTCTTACGAAAATTGGCGCATAATTGTATATTTTATTGATGTTTTATTCAAGCTCAATTATTTAAACCATGGAAAATAAAATCGAGTATTCAATAACTTGACATGATTTGCGTAGTCAATACTGGAAAGCTATTCAGGGAACGGTCTACAATTAATTTCAACTGTAGGAGGTACTGGGACGACACAAATCATAAACACGCGGGTAAGAATCCGAACAAAATATTACCGCGAGAATACTATTTTGTAGTGATACAGTTGTTTTCAAGTAAACGTACAAATTTACATATATCTGTAATATTGCATGAATGTTTCTGTTCAATTTACAAAAAAAAAAGTTAATAATAAAGTAAAGTAGCTTGGCTTCTGGGTTGTAGCCGTGTCCTTGGCGATAAATCCACCGACGTTTCGGTCGACATTGCAGTCGCCATCATCAGGGAGCAGTTACCTACTGAGGTTGAGCCTGCGAAAATTAATTAACAATAGAGTGCATTTCCGCCTCTGCACCAACAACAGCTTCGACGCACGTCAGAAGCGACTGAGAACCAAGAGTTACCAGCTCGCCTTTGCTCTCGAAGCTCGTCAGCACGATGAAGGAATAAAGGAGCGTTTGGGAAAGGGAAGGGGGGCGGGGATGTTAAGCGAGGCGTTCCCCCGTGCGCATGTCGAAAAAGAGCGTCGACCTTGCCCCTCGCTATTGATTGTCATCTGTTCCGTCGCTTCAGAGACACCTGCACGCGCCACGCCGCTACGTGGCGCTAGGGAGGGGTCGTCACCACAACGCCGAAATACCACAACGCCGAACGTACAATAACGCCGAATACCATAACGCCGAATGCCAAATTGCCTGCAAACGCCGACAGCTAGAAAACTGCTGTGTACCACAACGCCGAAATACAGTGAAAAATGTTGCCGCGGAGAGGGGGGGGGGGGGGGCAAAGGAGCAAAATGAAAAACAACTGAATGAATGTGTGTGTTTCTTAAATGTATCTTAACGCCGAAATACCACAACCTAACCTAACCTAGGCTAGACTAACCTAGCCTAGCCTAACCTAACCTAGGCTAGCCTAACCTAGCCTAGCCTAACCTAACCTAGGCTAGCCTAACCTAGCCTTTGTGGCAGTCCTGCAATGACATTTTTCGGCGTTAATGTATTTCGGCGTTGTGGTAATTCGGCGTTGTGGTACACAGCAGTTTTCTAGCTATCGGCGTTGTAGTCAATTTGGCATTCGGCGTTATGGTTTTCGGCGTTATTGTACGTTCGGCGTTGTGGTGCGTCCCCCGACGCAGCTGCCTACGTCCTCTTTTCGAGAACTCCCTGTCAGTTGGCAACCAATGGGATTGACTTACAGGGTACGAAATATTAATTTAATTAATATATAGGTACATACATATATATGAATCTTTATATATATCTTTATATATATAGGAATATTTTGTCAAACAAATACAGATTTTATTTCTGTGTATACAATCTAATATTTCCAGGCACAATGGCCGAAATAATTTCGTTGCAACATTAAAAACAGATTTTTTTTACAAAGAGGCTTATGCTAGTATATTCAACTAAAACTCAATTCCAGTTAAACACTGAAATACAGAATTTGCATAAGTATTACAAAAGCAGGTTGAGTCTGAATAACGACCAGGTTTACAGTTGACGAATGCGCCCTCCGAGCGAAGTTCTGGATACTGATACACTGGACTTCGAATTTTAGCCTGACATAAGATAAATCCGATAGATTTAAGGGGTCTCTATGTATCGCCGTAGATCATAAACAGGAAAAATTCGCGGAAAAATTTCACGACAGCTTAAAAATTAAAACATGTTTGCCTTTGTGTTGCTTCTGTGGCTGGTTCACAGTTTATCTGGAGGTCTCAAAGCCAATGAGACACCTTCAGTCGAAGAAGTACTGAATCACTAGAGACATGCAAAATTCGCGGTTTCGATGGCCTTCAGGATATACTGCACATACCCCTGTAAACTCGGGCAAATAACGCAAGTTCATTGGCTGCCGACTTGTAAGTCGTCTCAGCTTGTTTGTCTGTGATTCGATCCTTCTTTGGTTGAGGGTTTGTAACTGGTTGAGATTCGTCCAGATGAACAGTAAGCCAATAGCAAAATTATCTAAGAGGTATATGTGTTTGAATCCTAGCCTATCACCGAATTAATCCGCGAATTTTGCAGGTCTCTATGAATCACAAGTTAACCCAGTTGAGACGCCTCACAAGTCAGCAGCCAATGAACTGGTGACATTTCCTCGAGTATGCAGAGGATCCTGAAGTCTATCCTGGAGGTAATTGAACCCTCGAAAGTTTCCAGTCATTCCACACGGAATCAGTTAAGCCCTCCAAAATTCGCGACATAATTTTTTTAGGAGACAGGCTAGGATATATGTTCGAGACTGGAAAAATTCGCGGATCCATTTCGCGATAGACTGGAATCCAAATACGTTTTACTTTTAAGCTGTTTCAGTAACTGGGCCACATGTTATCTTAAGCACTCTGGGCCCATTTAAAATACTCAACGAAAGAATATCAAACCGAAAGCATCTCAGTAAACAGGTTTCATGAGCCCAATAGCCAAAGAGCAGGTGTAATTTGCTCGAGTACGTGGAATATAAAGGCGTTCATTCTAGGGGTAATTGAAGCCGTGGATTTTTCCAGTCTCTGTATATCATTGGATGTACCCTCGTTTCGTTTTTTTTTTTTTAATTCCTCTTAGCAATCATCCACACACACAAGCCATCACTTCTGAAGTCGTGCAGAAATAGTAAGTGTGAGTAAGGAGGATGATTGAAGAGAACGTTAATGATTTGTGACGTCAGAAGCGTCTAGTGTAAGGGTTCCCCTCCGTCCGTCTCCAGTCGCTTGGAAACTCGTGGATGGGTTCACAATAAAAAAAAAAGTAAGCGAGTGCATAGCAAGCCATTCTGAGCACACGACTTGTGCGAAGTCGGTTCACAACTGAAACCCTACTGATTTTATCCATTGAAATTTCGCGATGTATCCGACATCTGTTGGCAGTGTTAGTAAGTAACTATATTTATTGCGAAATGATTATTCCGTGATATCTGACCAGCAATTTGTGAGCACAGTTTTTCAACATATAAATAAATAAGCGTTATATATCATTTTTAGCTAACCATTCAAAACCTGACACATATTTTTTATTTATACTTTTCGCTAGTGACTCATAAGTAATAGCTAGAGACCTGCAAAATTCGCGGTTTCATTGACCTCTAGGATAGACTCCACAGTCCTTTAAATACTCGCGGAAATGACACCTGTTCATTGGCTACTGACGCGTGAGACGTCTCAACTAGGCTGTCCGTAATTCGGCACTTTCTTGGTTTAGTGTTTCCCATTGGCTCACAGTTCCCCGGATAAAATGTGGGCCAATCGCAGAAGCGGTACGAAGGTATAGTTGTTTTGATACTAGCCTATCGCGAAATGAATCCGCGAATTTTGCATGTCTCTAGTAATAGCATTAATTAATTTTCAAAGCAGTAATTGCACCTGAGCATTGTAATATCTCGACAATTTCTTGCTACAGTATGATTTATGAATATAAAAAAGTTCTCTAGTCCCGCCAAAATGGCTTCCTAATCTACTCTCATTATACATTCTTTTATCTCCTGTGCGCACGCCCTGTCTCCCATGCACATGACCATACTATGTGCTATTGTGAATCAGTAGGTTCGGAAACACGGCGGTCAAATCTTGTGCACTCGACATACTGTTAATTTTTCTTCTTCTTTCAATTGTGCACCCAGCAGAAGGGCTTGAGAAATCACTTTTGGCCATTGAACTCACGAAAAGTCCGGGGTTGAGTGGCAAGATGCTTTCAGAGTTGTTTTCTGCGAAGACATATAGACATTTGACATAGTGAAGGAGGGTGAGGGAGGGGAAGTAGTAAGGGGTGGCACGGAAAGTTCCCTCCCTCTCCTAGCGTCTAGAAAGGACAAAAAGCGCGTTTTTTTTTTTTTTTTTTTTTTTTTTGGAAACGAGGCAAGGTGATGTGACGATGATAGAGTGAACGGAAGGACAGGACGAAATGACAGATCTCCATGAGAGATGGGACCGACGGGCAAGACTTTGCTTAACCAGCAGAACTGCGACGAAGATATTTTTCATTCCTTGTTCTGAGCGAAAAAACACGAGTTAGCCAGATGGCTACATGAAGGTTCGGAACACGGAACCAACGGCAGCAAAAAGACGAGACTACGTGTTTTGGACCTTTATTCTTGTCGGTCGTTTTATGTTTTATGTTCAACTTGTTACGCTATTTTTTTCCCCTTCGTTTTTTTAAATTTTTCTAGAAATTATAAATTTACTCACAATAATATTCGTTACAAAATAAAATAAATATTCAGTGATTTTATTTCACATACGACATTCATATTAATATTATTTTAGTTATTTCACTTTTATAACCTCTTTAATCGCCTATGAAATCTTCGACATTTTAAGATTCGTTTTGACGAAATCGGATGACATTCACGTTTTCGCATGGCACGGTTACGATTGGCCGATCGCGTCCAACGTCCACCACGGTTTCGGAACCTGTCCTACATGCAAAATATTTCGTGAAAACTTGTCAGTCAAACAAAAGTGGCTGCGCTAGTGACCTAGTGACGTTAATGGTGACACGAAAATTTTTTTTGGAAGGTTTTGGAAGTTTGACAGTGTGACAGGGCCTTTGGAAAACTTTTGTGTTTGTTTAGTCTTTTCGTTTTGTCGTGTTTTTGTCTCGTTTCAACTGTTGTGCTGAATTTTTTTTTTGGTTCAATATTTTTTTTTTGTGCTGTCATCATTTGTGTTTTTTTTTCGTTCTCTTAGTCCATTTTTCTTTGTTTTTTTCTTTGTTTGTTGACCATATTCCTGTTATGGAATATTATGTGGTGTTTACATCCTGTTGACAACAGCAATTTTTTTTTGCTTAATTTGTGTTTTTGTGTTTTGGGTATTTTTTTTAGTTTTCTTCTACAGAAAAAGTGCTTAGCAATGGCGTATGTTAGTGAGGCGGGATGATAAACGCGACGCTCGCTGGTGCTTCCAGCGTGGTATAGCCTCTAAGCGCAAGTCTCTGAACTGGCGCGCATTCGTCTCGTCGTCACAGGATAACTGTGAAATTTGAGCGGTGACCGTAACATTATATGGCGGAGAAATGAAGATAAAGGTGTTATGCAAGCCCCTTAAGTGCTTTCAAGAATCTGTACTGATTGTTTTATGCCTAAAAATTACTCTGAAAACACGCGTATTAGGCATTTTAACGCTTCTAAAAATATAGTTTAAAAACTTAATCCGAAATTAAAAGTACTTTTCGGCCCTCAGCGAACTCTTAAATGCTATTCGTAAATAGGCCCCACTCGAATATCTTGAGTAGTTTTGAAATCGCGTTGTTTTTCCTGAAGCTCTGCACACCGTGTGTGTGCCCGGGTAGGCGGGCCCCTTAAACAACTGTGGAGTTTCCTCGCGTGGTTCGTGAACCCGGCCTGGCCACTCGCTGCGGCAGTCTGTAGCGCTCGGCTCCGGGGAGCGGTAACCTTTAATTCCGAGTCCCGCGAGAGCCGCTAGATTGCGAACGTGCCCGAGGTCCTGTGATGATACGTTACAGACCTCTGACGGCGCGGCTGTTAACCCCCTCTCTCTCTCCTTCTCTGTCTGTCTCTCTCTCTCTCTCTCTTCCCTCCGCCCGGATGCGAGCCACCGAGGAAGCAGCTTGCGCATGCCCCGCGCGAGGTCCGCGTGTACCGCTATACGTGCTGACGACTCGGGTACCGGAAACCACCCGCTATCCCGCGGGAAGCAATCATTTCACAGACGAGAGAGCCACACCCGAAGTTCCCCGAAGTTCATGCTCGCTTCTTTTTTTCCTTCCGTTCTGACTCATTGTATAAACCGGTGTGGCATTAAATATTTGCGGTCGATTAGGATAGGTTTAGCTACATTATAAATACTTTAAAACATTGTGGATGGTTGGTTATATTAGGTAAGTATAGCCACATTAAAAATACTTTAAAATCATTTTATGGTTGCTTAGCAAATAACTTATTAATATGTGTAGCTATCCAGGGCTAGGAAACCGTTTACATGATTTTCACAGTATCTTTAATGTAGCTCTCCTAACCAAATAAACCGTCCACAATGTTTTAAAGTATTTATAATGGAGCAACCTAATTGACCATTAGTTATCATGAGTTACAATGAACCAAAAAAAAAAAACCGAAGATGCACGATCGGGAGTTTGGCTCTCACGTCTGTGAAAAGAAGGTCCCTTCAACCACGCTGGGAGAAGAACCGCCCGCAAACACTCTCCACGGGCTAACCAACCTTCCGATACTTGCAGTGGCGGGCACAGAAATTCTGTTCCGGGGAGGGGACTAGGAAATATGAAAAAAAAAAAAATAGCAGTGAGCCTTTCAGTACCCGCCAGAAATGTGTGACATCTAACCTCGGTTAGCGAGCAATACATTTTAACGTATTCTCTTGTTGCAAATGCACTTATAATAAAAAAAAACTCGGGCACCGTAATTTAAACAAGAATATTTTTAAAAACAATGCCCAGCGTGATAAAACATACACGCAAATTGTGTTTTCAACTATATTTCTGGACGCGAAACACACGTAGTTACCGCGCCCGCCGCTAGAATTATCTATCGGAGCAGCTACGTCGACTATTGAATCATTTGGTTAACAGACTTAAATTTTAAACTATACAGTGAAACGGCTGCGATAAAAGCCAAAAAGACCTGAAAAAAAACAACTAAATCCCGGCTTTGGACCTGATTTTCGAAAAGGAATTTTATTAAAATACTGCCCATCTTGTTAAAAACAGTCAACACACTAAAGTTTTCCAACGTCACTATGAACTTTTGTTCGCTCCATCCGCCACAGTTGGCAGCACCGAGTTACACATTTCCGTACCACGCGACTTCCGTTCCATTCACGAAAATTCTCCTACCAAATGCCGTTTACCGAGAGCTGTTACACGTCAAAAATTAAAATTTTAACGATTATCCACCATTTTAAATCTATTCTTCAAATGAAGTTGACTATTTATAACTCAATGATATCTGAAATTTATCAAACCTTGAATGTTTGTGTCATGGTGTACATTCTAGACTACTTTATGGTATTGAAAAATTTTTCTTTATAAGTTTACTTATTATAATATAATAAATAAACATTAACATTATAATCATAGCTTAGATTATTACTACATAAAACACCTAAAAATAGAGTAGTTAAAATATATATTTTTTTTAAATCTTAGGAATTTCCAAAGAAGACTGAAAGAACACTTACATTATTATTATTATCATCAATAACTGGATGACTGTAATAAAATTTCCATGGCTTTTTCCTGACTTTACTTGACCAACATTTTGTATTCCATTGACAGATTTTTAAAAATAATTTACATAATTTGCAGTTTTCTGAAATAAATTTTAAAAAGAAGAATAAAATGCAGCCTTAGCCCATCCCTATAGCTAGCCTAGTCATCCCTCCATTTTTTTTCAAACAGAACCTGGCATACCCCGTTTTATAGTGTGTGTGACTACGCACTGAAAAAACATCTGAAAAAAAATTGCTTTCACAGTGTGGACGATGGCAGAGACTTGAGCATGACATTTTTCTCTCAAATTATTATCACTGATCTTTTCAAAGTAAATTCCTTGTCTTTCCATGGCCGATTCTAACTTCCCTGAACTTTCCCTGACTTTTAAGAATTCGGAAACCATGCTAACAACACATTGACACATGGACGTACAGAAGTAGAGGTAGATGATGCGGCTTCATACCAGAGCTGCCAGATGGTATAATTGGATACAAAATGTATATAATATGGGTATCCCATGTATCCTGTTTGTATATCCCATGTCTCTGTATAATTGGATACAAATAAGTATAAGAAATCCTGTACCACAGTAAAAATTAAACTTATTGCACTGTTGTACTGCTAACTAATGCCTGGTGGTGTGTTGAATAAAATAAAACCATTGTTGAATTTTCACCTGGTGTTGGATATCATTTTTACATTAAGTAAAACAATGAGAATGGTCATATAATGTCTATAATTATTGTAACAATTCTTAATTTTCATTTTCATTCTTAACTCGTGATACACCTAATATATTATATTATCTATGTGTGTAAATGTGGGTGTATGACATGACGTTTCGCAAATATAAAATTTTCATTTCTTCTCTAGATTCAAATTTTACCGCCAAAGTAATAAATTTTTCCCGTCAGGCAAGACTGAGGACTTAAAATTGATAGAAATCAACAGATATTAAATATTTAATCTCCTCCTGTAAGTCACAGCAATGGAAAATTAATAACTATACTTGTTGCAAACTATTTTTCAACGGTTTTGATGGTTTGTATAATGATATCCGATTTTGTATAATTTCAGAGACCAAGCGGTATAATATAGGTTTGCTCTACTGGTAGCCCTGCTACATACACAGTCCTATCTCCCCCTAGCGTCCGCCATTGAATTCTTGTGTACGCATACAAGAATGTCTCGCCGTATTGGTCAGCATCAGATTAGAAAGTGCATGATTATACGCTTGAGTCACTTTCACTGTTGGATAGCGAGTAACCTGACATGACACAACCTGAGGGACCCAGGAGCCAATAACACAGCTGAATCCAATAGATCGTATGTGCATTCCGGTCACAGGGAGAAATGCTACAACAGGCAATCATGAAAAGACGCCAACTTGGTTATACAGCGGAAAAGAACGCGAATTTTTCATATTGGCTATCTAATTTATAAATATAATTATTTATCTTGTTAACGTTTTGCTTCAATATACATAATAAATCGCTGATTTGTTTATGCAGAGTTTTTTAGGAAGAAATTGTATAAGTTGAATTTGAAGCAAATAGTTTTTTCTTTTAATATATGCGGAATATCATCGTTCAAAATTTAATCATTACACTTGCGGGATAAGGACATAGAAGGTTTTAACAGACTGCGTTTATCATGGACTAAACGCAAGTTCACACGTTTAAAGTTTTTCATCGTAAAACAAGTAAATAAAAAATTAATACAGGAAGAATCAGAATTTGACTAATAAACTTCGGCAGCAGTTTTACCATAAAAAAATTATGAATAAAAATAAAATATACATATAAACACACAACTTATAGTGTAAAGTGCTTACCAAGACTGGTGTACAACTTTGAAGTTGGAACTGAATAAAATGTTTTCACTGCAGCATAGAAAGAATTTTCGTTGTAAATTGAGCGTCTGTATAGCAATTAATTAAACTAATTTCTACAACAACAGCAAATTTCGTCAATCTTAAAATGATTAAATGACATTATTAGGGATAACACAATAATTTTCCATAGATATATTTTTTCCTGACCTGTTACTACCCCCAGTTATTTCAACGAATTTTTTTTGTGATAGTAATACATATTGCGTTGGTTGTTTCTACACTGTATTTTTTAAGGAGTAGAAGTATTCATGAATAATTGCAGATATTTGTACATTTGTGCATTTACGTGAAAACAACTGTATAACTACAAAATAGTGCGAACACTATTTTGTAGTTATACAGTTGTTTTCACGTAAATGCACATATGTACAAATATCTGTAATTATTCATGAATACTTCTACTCCTTAAAAAATACAGTGTAGAAACAGTGCTAAGCACTTTTTTCTGTAGAAGGAAACTAAAAAAATAATACCCAAAAGACAAAAAACACAAATTAAGCAAAAAAAAATTGCTGTTGTCAACAGGATATAAACACCACATAATACTGGGTTCGTATTCTTACCCGGGAATTTATGCTTTGTGTTGTCCCAGTACCTCCAATAGTTAAAAGTAATTTGTAAATCGTTCCTGAATAACTTTCCTGTATTAAATGCGCACATTAATAACAATAATATTACGAAACAAGGTCTAATTATTGAATATTTTATTATCTTATCCATGGTAAAAATAAATATGCTTGAATTAAACATCAATGAAAATATAAGATTATGCGTCAATTTTCGTAAGAAATACACAGTACTATCTCGAAAAACATGTTTCATATATGCAAAAAAAAAAAACCATAGCCAAGTGTTGCAAAAAAATTACAATATATTTGTTGTTATACAACAAGCTATTTCTTAGGAACTGGTTTCCAAAGGACTCTTTTGTAAAAGAGCAGAATTTTTTTTTCTTCTGTGAATGAACATTATACAGACGCTTAGTGAAGGCCCCGCCATCTTGGAATTTTACATATTTTTGCTATAATTATAATTTAGAGCTATTTATCGCAAATGTTGACATGTAAAGGCATAAATCACATCTCCCAGATCTTCTATGCCTAGTTGCAACCACATATTTACTAACAGGCTCTAGCTTGTAAGCGCCGCGAGGGTATAACTTATTATTTCACGCGGGGAACTACAACTGTCATGATTATCACACCAGCTCACAAGTGTTGACTTTAAAAAAAAGTAGCCAAAGCTGAGTACTACGCCATTCCAAAAACCAAATAAAAGTTAGCAAGGAAGCTTTATTGAAAGCGTTATCAAAAATATTTTAGAAATTTCAAGGTGGCGAGGCCTTATTCCTAGGGGCAGGCATTTTTCGCGAAAAGATCTGAACACTTATTAGACTGCTACAAGGTATACCCGCACCTGTGGTTTCTTCCTTGTGATTGGCGGCCGTCTGCGAGAGAAGTCGTCGCCTTGTTTGACCGAGAGCCACTCAGGACGCGTTTGCTTCCGCTCTGAATTACTGTGATTGGTGTTGTAACAATCGATATGTACCTAAGAGAAACTCTCCCAATCACGGAACACAGACGGTGCTACATTTTTTTTGACTTTCATCTAGTCTCGAAATCTTTTCGCGGAATCTGCATGCCCCTACTTATTCCCCTTCGATAATTTCAATCTTATTTTAAATAAATACCGTAGGCGTACACCGGCCTTGGGATGAACTTTAGAAAATAATAAATATTATTGTTCAAACTTAATTTTCCGTGATGAACCTACAGACGAAGGTTGTCGGTCGGATTGTGAACTAACCTGTACACATCCCGAGTACAGCCACGAGCTAAAAAAAAAAAGCAGCCGCCCTGGATCCCACGAGAGCCGGACGTTTCCTGCTGGGTGTGTTTGCGTGCGCGCGTGTGTTTGTGTGTTTTGGTACGCGGCGGGTGGAGAGGGGGTAGGATGGGAGGCGGAAAGTACCTTGGGGGGGGGAAGGAGGCAGATGGTGACCCTAAACTTGCACGTCGCCCGAAGGCGACTGGATGACGTCACTGAGACACTGAAGAGCAGCCCACATGTGGGTCATCGGGTGAAGAAGACCTTTCCCTCTTCCCCTCTCCTACTTCTCCTACATGCGCGTCTCGCCTCCAGACTGCAGAGACGGAGCCAGGAGGTGGACACTCCATAGGTAGAGATTGGAAAAATTCGCGAGTTCAATGACCTTCAGGATATACTCCATGATCCTCTGCCTACTTGAGCAAACGGCGCCTGTTAGTTGGGTGCTGAATTTTGAGGTGCCTCAAGTGAGTAACTTGTGATTGGGATACTTCTTTGACTGACGGTCTCTAACTGGCCAAGAGTCCTACTAATTAATAGTGAACCAATAGCAGAAGCAGCACAATGGTATGATTATTTGAAATTTAACATATCACGAAATGAATCCGCGAAATTTTTCCGGTCTCTATCCATAGGGATAAATGCGCCAGTTTTTTTTTAATAGCTCAACGCCAAATCGAACTTTTTTTAAAAAAAATTTCAAGTTATTGTGTTTTACTTATACATAAGACACCAAGCATTTTATTTTATTTGGTTTCAACTTTTATAAAACTCTCCAAATATTTAATTACTAGAGACATGCAAAATTCGCGGATTCATTTCGCGATAGGCTAGTATCAAAACAACTATACCTTCGTACCGCTTCTGCGATTGGCCCACATTTTATCCGGGGAACTGTGAGCCAATAGGAAACACTAAACCAAGAAAGTGCCGAATTACGGACAGCCTAGTTGAGACGTCTCACGCGTCAGTAGCCAATGAACAGGTGTCATTTCCGCGAGTATTTAAAGGACTGTGGAGTCTATCCTAGAGGTCAATGAAACCGCGAATTTTGCAGGTCTCTATCAATTACTTTTAAATATGAGAATGAGAATATTTATTTATTTTTAACGTGTGTTGCACGTATTGAATCTTGACGATACAAAAGACCGCATAGCGCGCTAGTTGCAAAATAATCTCATTCAGTGACAGGAATTTCTATGAAACATGAGTGAAATTGATATGTACTGTGTGATCTAATTCATACTGCCTAACCACTTTCAAACGTTATCCCGCATAATCTCTGCAATGTTTTGGATGTAACAGTGTGGCGATGGTGATGTAAAAAAGTGACTTCAACTGCGTCGCAGCATGCCGTCTCTTGACTTTTTCTAACTTCGTGGAATCTTCGCGTTTTTTTTCTTTTTAAATTCATAATTGTGCTACAAGATAGCAAACTTTACCAACATGAATGTGGTTTTGTGACGCTTTTAATTTACAATAATTAACGTGTCGCAAATCAATGAAATGATGTGTGTTACTCGTAAACCATACATATGTCTAAATGCTATCATTCTATGAGTGTGTAATAAATCTGTATGATGAAACTAGGGAATTTTTTTTTTTCATTGGCATGTGGATTAGCTGTCTTTCGATTTTTTTTTCTAGGGCCTCGTAACATTTAATTTAGCTGACATAACGACGGGAGAACGAAGAAAAGCATAAAGATGTTTTTAGTGTTTTTTTCCTGGGTGCTTGTTGGGACAGGAACACTGTCAGAGCAACGAGACAAGTGTCACCTCTGCTTCGTTCAAGCGTCTGAGCAGGTTGAAACAAGTCTTGACCTTCACAGTTCGGTGTTGCACGTGCACACGAAGTGACTACTACTTCTTCGACGCTGGCTGGAAAGATCGTATGCGGTTTAATATGATAAAAGGCACAGTTTTCAGGTTAGGTTGCAGTACAGCGTGAATGGCGAACACTGTTGCCAGTCATGGCACCAATCCTTGCCATGGCCGGCCAATCCCCTCCTAGCCCACGATGCATGGCTAATCCCAGCATGACCAGGCGTATAGGCTTCGGCCTGAGACGAACCTAGGTCCCTCCCTGACCCGGACCCCTCCTACAAATTCACTTAGTTTTAGTTAGGTTAGCGAAACAAAAATGCGAGCATTTATATATTTCACGATTATAGAATATTTTAAATAACGTCAACCTAACCTTGCATAACCTACCCTCCCGGGGAAAAATTAAAAAAAAAAAACTATTATTTATTACTAGCAACTAGAAAAATTCCTTCTAACCAATCGCAAAATGAAACCGCGAATTTTTTTCCGGTCTCTATATTTATTTCACTGACCGAACCTAACCTAACCTTTAACTTCGGGGAACTTCGGAACTGTTCGGGTTTTTCGCCGTGGCTTTCAGCCCTGTGAACTGTAGGCTATCCGGGTTTCGTAGCCCCAGGTCGCGTTTCCAAACCGACGCGGCGCGCGGCGGCACAGTTCGCGCGCGAACGAGAGAGAGAGAGAGATATATAGGGGGGAGGGGAGATCAAGAAAGAGAGAGAGAGAGAGAGAGTTGCTCAAGGACGGGAGCAGGAGTGGGCGTCGCGCGGTCTGGGGCGAGGCGTCTTTGTCGCTGCTGAGTCAGCGACGCTTCCGCAGCCTTGCGCGCCAACCCATAACGACTTCCCTGCCGACAGAGAAGGGGGGGGAGGGGTGTAGGAGCGTGTCCGGAAGGCATGGGCGTAGATCACCGTCCCACCATCACCATTTTCAGGTCACGAAAAGCTCTACTCATGCCGATTCTAACCTAGAATGCACACCATTACATATTTTATATTTAATAGGCCCGCCTAGTCAGCAGGAACGGAAATATTCGCGGTTTCAGTGACCTCTAGGATAGAATCCATAATCCTTTCCATACTCGGGAAATCTACAACTGCTCATTGGCCAATGACTAGGGACCGGAAAAATTCGCGTTTTCAATGACTTCTAGGATAGACTCCATGATCCTCTATGTACTTGTGCAGATTGCACCTGTTGATTGGCTACTAACTCGTGACACGTGTTAACTGGGAAGCTTGTGATTCGATACTTCTTCTATCAAACGTTTTTCATTGGTCCAAAGTCCTACAGATAAACTGTGGCCCAATCACTGAAGCGGCAAGAAAGGCAAATGTATTTGGATTTTAGCCTATCGCGAAATGAACCCGCGAATTTTTCAGGTCTCTACCAATGACTTGTGAGACCTGTTAACTGGAATGACTGTGATTCGATGCTTCCAATGTTGAATGTTTTTCATTGGCTCAGAATCCTTCGAATTAATTGATGTCCAATCACCGAAGTGGCATAAAGGTGAACTTATTTGGAGTCTAACCTATCACAAAATTAATCCACGAATTTTTACGGTGTCTACCAGCCTGGGGTGTATGTACAATATGTCCACAAATAATATCCCGTTCATAAAAGTTAATAGTATCAACTGTAAGCGTTCCAACTATAAGCGTCAAGGCCAAAGCGTCAAACAAACCTTATTGCAGTTAAATGAACGAACATAATTTTTTTTCGCGAAAATAAATGCCCCTAATGATCAGGTAACTACTTATTCTCCTTGTTTAACTGGCTCAGAGTCTTCAAGGGCGTATCGAGAGCACTGTAGTCCAACAATCAACGCGAAGCAGATGTACATGTGCTTAATGTCTACTTTAGTACCTAATGAATCCGATAAATAATCGTGGCTCTATCTGTCCACGCCAGCGGTTTCTTCCTTGTAATTGTTAGAGACCGGAAAAATCCGCGGTTTAATTTCGCGATAGGCTAGAATCAAAACATGTTTACCATCATTATGCTTCTTTGATTAGGCCCCAGTTTAGCTGGGAGGACTCTGAGTCAATGAAGAACACTCAACAAAAGAAGTACGGAATCACTGGCATCCTTGTTGGCAGGTCTCACAAAAGTCAGCAGCCAATGAGCAGGTAGTATTTTTCCAAGTTTGTTTAGAATTGTGGAGTCAATCTAGTCTCTAGTAATGGGTGATCGTCTTCAAGAAAAGCAATTGATCCATTTGACCGGGGAGATTCGGAACGCGCAAGCTTTCACTCTGCATGGTTGTGATTCGTGTACCAACAGTTAAATTGTACCCTGAAAGGAACTTAACCAATCACTAGGGACACCTGCATTTCGCTATTACATTTAGTGTCAACATATTCCACAAAACACTATATCTTTTTGTGGCGAATTGTGGGCACACAGAAGAACGGCCCCGTCAAAAGGGGGGAGACCACAGCCAAAGACTACACGAAAAAGCTACAGTATGTTGTGAAACACCTTGAGACGAAAATGTACATGCGAAATAACAGATGTCCATACCAATCAACGAAACAATGACAATACTAACAGTGTTTTAATTCTCAGCTAGTCTCAATATATTTTCGCGAAAAAAAAATCATGCCCCTACCTATGCTCCATGAAGCTAGCACGATCGGGAGGGCTCGTTCACCTCCGTACTCTCGACTGTTCTATGACTGCACCTTTGACCCGCTGTTCCCACGACACCAACCACTGGCGAGGTCACAGTTGAACGCGCGCGAGGGCCCGCCTCGTCAGGGTTGTATGTGTGTTAGTGAGTCGGGTTGGTAAGCGCGACGCTCGCTGGTGCTTCCAGCGCGGTGTCGCCTCTAAGCTGGCGTGCAGTCTTCTCGTCGTCACAGGACAACTGTGAAATTTGAGCGGTGACCGTAACATTATACGGCGGAGAAATGAAGGTAAAAGGTGTAATGAAAGTTCCTTAAGTGCCTTCTAGAATCTGTACCGGTTGTTTTACGCCTAAAAATTACTCCGAAAACACGCATTTTTAGCAATTTTCACTCTTCTGAAAACTCAGTTTTAAAAACTTAATCCGAAATCAAAAGTATTTTTTCGGCTCTCAGCGAATTCTTAAATGCTTTTCGTAAGCAGGAACAACTCGGATATCTTGAGTAGTAGTTTTTGAAATCGCGTTGTTTTTCCTGAACCTCTGCGCACCGTATGTGTGACCGGACAGACGGCACCCTTAAAACAAACACGGTTCTTTCAGACCACGCAGCTTTTCTCTCTCTCTCTCTCTCTACTCCTTCCAACCCTCAATTATACCACAACAACCAGAGCTTTCGTCTGAGCTGACGTCACTCGCTGCGGCAATTAGACAGCTGGAGGACCGCGGGACCGGAAGTGGCTGGCTGGCAACTATCTACTTGTTTCTCTCGTGCTGGAGTCACGGGAGCTAGAGACCTGAAGGGAAAAAAAAATTCGCAGGTTCATTGACCTCTGAGATGGACTCCACAGTCATCTGGATACTCGGGAAAAAAAATGTCACCTGCTCATTGGCTGCTGATTCGTGAGACGTCTCAACTGGGCTGTCCGTAATTCGGCACTTTCTTGGTTCGGTGTTTCTCATTGGCTCACACATATAGGCCAAAGGTAAAATTGTTTGTGGATTTTAGCATATTGCGAAAGGAATCAGCGGATTTTTCCAGTCTCTAGCTATAGCCTAAATAATATTATTTTCAAGCTCTCACGGATGATTAGGCACTAGGGACCAGCAAAATTTGCGTTATTATTTGTAAACATAATAGGATGTGTAAATTATACATTTTAATGGCATGTAGGTTGATTTGACCCGACCTTAGGACAATAAGCCAATAATCAAATAGGAAAATTCATATGAGCAAATCATATGCAAGCCGGATAGAAGTTATAGTGTCGCAGCAGCCAATGTAGAGAAGTCACTGACTTGTTTGTGTAAAGTTTGTGTGGAGGTTAGAAACGCGTTAGAAGATAACACTAATTAACCCACACCTAATTATTACGCCATGCTACCGCAGGTGGGAAATAGCTCACTATGTCACGTGAGCAAATAAGGGCCGGTCTACAAAACAGTCCAAAAATGTGAACGGTCCGAAACACTGTCCTAATGTGAATAACGTCGCTTCTTCGGACTGACAACTGCTATGTCTACAATTGCGATATTGCTGAAGTAGAATGGGACTTGAGAGATCTCGAAAACAAAGCCAAAAAAAGGTTTGCGCAAGGCTAGACCTGAACCAAACGCAATTGACTTCGCATACAATTTGTGATTTGGAGTTGCAGTTATCCTAATACATTAATACACCGTAGCCCCACACGACTCGCTCATGCGCAGAAGAACTGAAATCAGTCCACCCGATCTTCAGCCTGTGCACATCGGAGGGGATTTCCAGTCGGGCAGGGTGCCAGGGAAAACAACAGCAGCGCTTTGCTGTGGGACGTTCGGGGCATTAATGCTTTGTGTTGTCACAGTTACATTTCACAGTTTAAAGTTATTTCCTAAATAGCTTCCCAGTATTAACGGCGCACATAAATTAGCGTAATAAAACAAAATAAAGTCCAATTGTTAAATATTTGATTATCTTTTCCGTGGTTTAAAAAAATATGCTTGAACGAAACATCAATTGAAATATAAATTTGTGCTTTAATTTTCGCAAGAAATACTCAGTATTATCTCGAAAAACGTATTAAATGTAGGTATCCAAAAATAAGCATAGCTATGCACAAAGTTACAAAATCTTTCTTTTACTATTTCAAACTGTTTCTTGGCTACTGGTTTTCCAAAAGGAATCTTTTGTATGAGAACAGAACATTATTCTTCTGTGCAGTATATAATGGTTAGAGACCTGAAACATTCGCGGGTTCATTTCGTGTTATGCTAAAATTCAAATAATTAAACCTTAGTGCTGCTTCTGCCATTGGTCCACTGTTAATCTGGAGGACTGAGGGCCAATTAGAGACCCTCACTCATGGAAGTGTCGAATCACAGTCCACCCAGTCGAGACGACTCACAGGTCAGCAGCCAAAGAACAGTTGGCATTTGCCAGAGTGTGTAGAGGATATTGTTGGAGTCTATCCTGGAGGTCATTGAACCCGCGAATTTTTCCAGTCTCTAATAATGGTTCTTTCGATGGGAAAAACTCTTGACTCTCGTTCCGGCGACATCGCGCCCGCGACGCGACGCGACAAAAGGCCGACCAGGATGTCGCGCGCGACAACGGACCGCCCGAGGTCCGTCGGCGGCGATGGAGGTCGCCGACCCCCGGGTCTCCCCGCCGTCGGCTCGTCGTCGGTGAAGGGAGGGGAGGGATGGGAGGAAATTAGGTGGAGAAGAAGCGAGGAGAGAAGAGGAGCGTCCAAAAAAGAACATGGCGAGGGGAAAAAAAAAGGGGGAGGCCCCGTCACTCGTCAGCAAATGTCCGACTGCCTTCTTGCTAGCGACATCCTTTCTGGAGTGTGGCACCCAAAGCACCAGCTCTCGCGATTTTTATTGATTACACGTCAACCAAATCTTATGAAATTAAAATTAAATTAATTTTTAAATTTTTGATATCTTCCTTGATTCATATAAAAATATCAGGAGCTTACCAGCAGCCGGGTGGATGCGACGTAATTTCAGTCGCTTGCCACCAGGGGCGCACGCAGATCCAGATGCGGATACAAACCTAATGCAATGCGGACGTCGTATGTCCAAGAAAACAATCACTCAATGGTAGTAACATTTCTGCCCAGCTCGACTCTTCTCGTGGACAGTCTTATTTTGCTCCGTGCTTAACCTGATACCCGTATTTTTCTCTGGGCTCCATTTACCTAACTACATAGTCACAGTCTAGAGTTGCCGTGGCTGGCCAGTTCTCAATTACCACAAAGGTGCATGCTATCCTTCCTCCATGGTTGAAACGCCGTACGACAACTCGTATAGGCTTCGGCCTGAGACGAAACTCAGGGTCTTGCCTAACTTAGACCCCTTCCCCACTCAGTACACTCGGAATAAATTAGGCCAGGGAAAAATTTAACTCGTCAGCCTCCAGGGTTGGTGGTCAGATACCGGAAGAAAAAAAATTCGTGGATTCATTTTGCGATAGGCTGGTATTCAAATAAGGGTAACGTTTTGCTGCTTCTGCGATTGGACCACAGTTTATCTGAAGGACTCTGTGAGCCAATGGAAAAAACCAACAACGAAAGGAGTACCAAATCAAAAGGAACCCAGTTAACGGGTGTCACGAGTCAGTAGCCAATGAGAAGTTGTAATTTCCTCCAGTGCACAGAGGAAAGTGGAGTCTATCCTGGAGGACAATGAAACCGCGAGTTTTTCCACTTGGCTTGGAGCGGATCTTTCTGACCGGGGCTGGCCAACTTGAACTTCCGGGATCAGACAGGTCAGATTTCCCCATCTGCATGTGCACGTCATGAGCAGGGACTTCAAAAATCCGCATGTTGATGTACCTCTAGGCTAGACTCCACAGTCCTCTACATACTATCATAAAAGCAACCTGTTGATCGGCTATTGATTTGTGATAATTAGGGGCAGGTATTTTTCGCGGAAAAATCTGAACACTTATTAGACTGCAACAAGTTATACCCGCACCTGCGGTTTCTTCCTTGAGATTGGCGGCCGTCTGCGAGAGAAGTCGTTGCCTTATCTGACCGAGCCACTCAGGACGCTTTTACTTCCGCACTGAATCTCTGAGATTGGTGTTGTTACAATCGATATGTACCTGGGAGAAACTCACCCAATCACGAAACACTAACGATGCCATAGTGTTTTAACTTTCATCTAGTCACGAAATATTTTCGCGAAATCTGCATGTCCCTAGTGATTATGTGTTTTGTAAGTGGCGAGCGATTTGATATTTCTTCGATTAGGGACCTCTCTTTGACCCGGAGACGTCTGGACAAACTGTGAGCCAATAGCAGAACACAATTATTTGGATATTAGCCTACTGCGAAATGAATCCTCGAATTTTTCCGGTGTCTAGTCGCGTAAAATATTCGCCGATGAGATGAACGATGAGTACAAACAAACAGAGAAATCGCATGAAAATAACTGTTCCTCAAACAAGCGTCTTGATTTATCTTTTTCATAATTTCCATCTGTGCACCATTTTGTTGTACTTGTTTGCAGTTCAAGTTGCTTTGACACGGAAAACGAAGTACACGAATATGTAAATAAAAATTATGAAAGTGTGTAGGAATGAAAATAACAGGTTTGACCTATATATATGTACATGTATGTCTTACTTGAATTTTTCAAGTAGTGTATCTAAATGTCCATCAATGCGCATATCTACTCTGCTCTAATTTGTATAGAGCTCTACAGCAATCTAACGTGCTGTCCACTAGGCATTATCAGGCGAACCAACGTATTATGCACAAGGGTGCCCATCATCCTCGATGATGATGGCGCGTTCCCCACCTTAAACCAAAAAAACCGTCCCTTCCCCCCCCCCCCCCCCCCAGGAGCAATTTGAAAATTATTTCATCAAAATCGTGTTTTGATGTTAATATAACTCTAAAATAATAAGCGAAATATTGCACTTTAGGGACAATTAATATCAACCATTAAGATGTTAATTTTTTTGTGTTTATTTATTTTTTTCTTATCCCCTCAAAATGTTTTATCAATGGCGCAACTCGCAACATAACCAATCCCCCCTTCCACCACCCCACCCAAAGGGCTATTTCGCAATACAACGCCGATGTATAGGCCTACGTGCTACCCGCATGTACCTGATACCCGTCAGGGTTCGCCACGCGTTTCCCGAAATCACTCCGGACTCAAATACTTGGAAGTTTCCTCGCTGTACAGGAATTTGGAAAAATTCATTCCCTCAATTTACCTGATTTGTAATAACGTATAATTATTCCATCCCTGATGATCTCGATATCAACGAGAAGTTAGGTCAGACGAGGGGTGTATTTGTGTTGGTCTGGCGGGATCTTAAGTGCGATTTTTTTTTGCGTGAACTAAATGAATGAAGACACGTAAGATCCCACCTGCCTGTATGCACAATACGTAGTGCAGAACCTTAAATAAAACTCAATTTAAAAACTGCACAAGATATCCTAGTGAGGTCATCTAACAAAAAAAAAAAAAAACATTTAAGAACGCGCTGAGCACGGAAGAGTAGGCCCTAGTTATGTTTCTGTATTTGGTTTTTTAAAGGTTTATTTTTATAAGATTAAAAATGGTTTTAAAATGCGTGTTTTCAGAATATATTTAGACATGAACTATGTACCCGGTAAAGATTCTTGTGAGCACTCAAGGGACTGACTTGCATTACACCTTTATCTTCATTTCTACGCCATCTAATATTATGGTCACGACTCAAATCTCATAGTTTCCGTATGCACGACTAAAAGACTGCGTACCAATCCACAGCCTTGCGTGTAGAGGCGACACCACTCTAGGAGCACCACCGAGCATGTATACTATTCAATCTTGTTACAAAACATAGTTATTTACCGTAGTAAACGGTAAGACTACTGCTTATTTAAGGATTTCGTTTTGCCTGTTTCCCATATTACCTAGATTATCCGGATTTTCGACTGTCCGTAATGCCTTTGGGCCCCAAGTTGGTCCGGAAAGACGAGGTTCATCTGTAATTTTTTCGCGGAAATATTTCGAGACTATAGCTGAGAGTTGAAGCAGTGTAGCATCGTCTGTGTTGCGTGATTGGTAGAGAGACGGAATTTTCGCGGATTCATTTAGTCGCAAGCTAGAATGCAAACCTTCACACTCTCGCACTGTGTTCATGATTGGCACGCAGTTGTTTGGACACGCCCGTCTACGACCGTGAGCCAACGATGTCCAGCTAGGAGAGAAGTAAGCGAATCAGGTAGTGCCAAATAACAAGGATAAATGTTCTCGCTAAGAAATCAACCAATGGGAAAGTAAACATGGGTCGAAAATACCTATAACTTTGAATTCTATCGTGAGGCCAGAAGAATCTGCGAAGTTTCCGGGTCTCTAGTGATTGGTCGAGTTTCTTTCAAATATTGGTACACGAATCGCAGCCGTGCAGCGTGGAAGCTTACGCGTCCTGGATGCGGCCCGGTCAAGTAGGGCAAATTGCTTCTCTTGCAGACGATCACCAGTTACAAGAAAGAAACCGCTGACGTGGGCGATACAACTATTCGCAGTATAATGGTCCTAGGTATCAGCCAATCGCATTTTTTTTTTCCCGTGCCGCCCCTTCCCTGTCACCCCCCTCCACAACCCCAACCAACCAACCGAGCTCCTGCCACGAGACACGCCAGTCATCGTTGCGGCGGTCGGAGCCCCCTTGCCGCCTTGACTCGCCGACCGGGCGTCACATCGGCCACGTGATCTCTGCCCGCCGCCGTCCGTCCGCGCTACTACCCGTTCCGAACACGTCGATCACCGTCGCGACTGCGAGAAGGCAGGCAGGCAGGCGTCTGCAGAAGCTGGTGGACTGAAGTGGCTGCGCTCGGAGGCAAGAGCCATCTGCCGTGAACTGCACACAAGCGTGGAAAAATATTCATGCTTACAAATTTAAAAAAAAAAAAAAAAAATTGGTTTTCTGTAAAGTCGGTTTACGGACGATAGTTTAACGTGACAACGTCATAACAAAACATTGATGAAATGATTGCATACTTTTATGAATAAAACTGAATCATTTTTATTTGAATAATAAAAGAATAAATACTTGAAATTATACTAGTAATCAGATTTTTAAAATTCAAGAATAATTAACCTTTATTGCCGAAATTGTTGTTGTAATAAGCAATGAAAACCAGGTCAACTTTTCTCTTCACTTTATAAACAGTCGAGTAGAAGAGAGATAGATGCGGCGCAAGCGTACAATGGGCGTAACGGGAAACAGCACAACGGAACAATGTGCGTAACGGGACACTTTTTCGTGCGTGCAGCCGGCGTTCATCGATTTATTAGACGTCGTCACGTCAAAAAAACAAGTGCATATTACAGTTAACCTCGGTAACGAGCAAATTCGTGTGTTCTAATTTTGCAAATACACTTAAAAATACGAAATTCCTTACACGACATTTAACGTGGAATTATTTGAAATAACATCCGCACCCACCGCTAGAATTATTTGCATGAACAGCTACGTACGTCGACTGTAAAATCATTCGATTTTCAAGAGCGAAATTTTTAAGTAAATAATGAGAACGGCTCCGATGAAAGCGAGAAAAAAAAAGTCTCGAAAAAAAAAAACACACTAAACCCCTGCTTTAAACCTGATTTTTTCGAAAAAAGGAATTATATTAAAAATACTGCCCGTCTTGTTAAAATTAACGAATAATGATACTATGAAGTTTCCCTGTGTTTTTTGCGAACTTCGGTTCGTGCCATCCGCCACAGATGGCAAGCACTGTGGTTACGCATTACCGTTCCGTTCACGAAATCACTCCGCACCAGACGCCGTAACACCGAGAGCTGAGATGTTAACACATCAAGATCCGGGCAGAGTGGTTCTAACTAGAGCTGTAGCAAAACGTATGTATTCGGTACTGAGTAAAGGGTGCGCCATCTAGTAACCGAGTAACGAAACGTTACACACGGCTGCATCTCGTTACTCGCATTTTTCGTATGTTTTACGCATGCGCGCGCATATTCGATGAATTTACGTTACAAAGAACGATGTTTGTTTATTTTAAGTAAAGTATAATTTGGAAATTCGTCGTCCAAATTTTTTTTTACTGTTTATTAAAGGTATTGTGTGTGTAGACAAAGTTTGAGATTGGAACAGGAACAACGTAAGAAAGTATTTTTTACAAATTAGAAATATGTATGTTTCTGTTTTTTTATTATCGCGTATTTTCACGTTTTTTTGGTTCTTATCTTAAAAGAGATAATATAATAAAGCCGCTCTAATGAGATTTAATTGTTTCTTGGTTAACAAAAACTGTTAATTATCAAATATTGCTAATTGTTTATATTCTATTTATTATTATTTACGCGACGACATACTGTACGCATACGCAATACGACTCGATTCGTTGCTGCAACATAACATAGCATGTTATGCGGTATCAGAAGTAACGAGTAACGTAACGATACGATAGTAACGAGTACTAATTGTTATAGTAACGAATACATACATACGGGTACGCTTTTCTTCGTTACTTTTACACCTCTAGTTCTAACCCCGTCCGAATTGAAATTCTGCGCGCGCGCGCTTCTTTGGTGCGAGGACGCTGGCCTAGTCTCAGTTTGTAAACACAGCGCTGGTGCTTGGCCGAGTCTCCTCCGGCTTGCACCGACACGCAATCGTGTTCTGAAAGTGTGGAAAAAAAGAAGGTAGGGGGGGGGGGGGACAACCGCGGCCGCGTTCCCTTTTTCGAATGCCGCGCGCGACTTGTGCGCCAGGCAGCCCGCGCAGCTCCGCTGTCGAGCGGGCTTGTCTGACGAGCAGGCGCCGCGGACGTGTCGGCTGGCTTTCGCCTCTTGGCCACCCCGATGCGCCGGTTCGCGATTCATCGACGTAATATTTAACTTGACAAAAAAAAAATTGTGGGTGCGTGTGTTCATGTACGTTCGTTAAAAGGTTTTACTTTCACGGCGTGGTAAAAAAAAAACCTTTATTTAATTTTGCATGCAAATAATATTATTAGAAATAATGGAGTGATATTGTAAATACGGTTGATAAAGCATAAATTCAATAAAATTTAAAAACAAATAGAGAAATACTCAGTATTCAATATTAATATAAACACATTTATAATTTTAATTATTTAATATAGTAAAATAACAGAGATAAATTTTAATTAATAATTTAAATCAATAAAAATACTAAATGTTTACTCTAACTATAAATATAAATTATTTATTAAATAATGATGAAACGATTTATAATGCAAATTAATTATACATACTGAAAAATAACCTCACCTATATAGATACACTTGAAACAGTATATAAACACAGTTTCTTATCACTAATATTCATAATAAATAAATAATTTTAATTATATTGACCAGTATTCAATAATAATTACTAAAGTATAAGATTTGAAAGCAAACATGTAATCTTTATTTGTATGTAGCCTTTTAGTCAACCTGTGAAAAATTCGTTGCATGGTGCGTGCGCATTGTAAAACTTCACTCTCGTCATCTTTTTCATAACGCACCTAAAGATGTATAACTTAAATATGTATTATTAGTATGCGTTCAAAGCCTCCGTACTTTCCATAGTTTTAACCACACGTGTTAACTGACGAATTAAGTCGCTCGCCGCCAGGGGTACCAACCCAGACGCGCACAAACACCAATGTGGACCGCGCGAGGTCTAAGCTCCCGACACCAGCACGGTTGGAACTTTCTCCCCCTGACCAACTCTTCTCCCAGGACCAACCTTCTTGTCCTGCTTAATGCTTGCAATAAATTAACCCCGCACGAATGAGCCCAGGGTTTTTCCTGTGTCTGTGCAGGTTTTGCCTGAGCCCAACTTAACTAGTTTAAGATAGGGGAGTTAAGCCCACCGCACACGGTACAATATTTTCTACTAGTTTGCTTACTAGAATGCTTACTGGTTTCTGTACTGTGTAGGCTACAAGCTGAAACACTAGGTGCGTTACAAGTTTCTGCTGCACACGATTCTAGCTGCCTTACTAGTTTTGTTAAGAGAATATTCTCCACAACCAAATTTTATTATGATAATTCACATTTTTTACTGCATACAATCAAGGCTCTTCTTTGTATGCATTTATTAAAACGAGGAGTTGGTCACTATTCCACTTCTTTCCGTCCATGTTTATCACGACATGCGCGCTTAAAAGTGTAAAAAACCCCTCCCTCATGCTGTTTCCGTGAGTTCTGATTGGCCAGTCCTTAAATATTGGAACACACCAAGCTACGAAAATAGGACGCAGTCTATTACGCAAAACCAGCTCGTACAGCTACTAGTATCCAGTTTGAAATCGAGTGAAGAAACTAGTAGTAGAGCCAGTACGACTCCTAGCTTACAATATTGTAAGGAATATTGTATCGTGTGCGGCGGGCTTTACTCATGGCATAATCGCTGCCATGGCTGGCCAAACCCCGAACAAAGAACACGATGCATGTAACCCTTTCTGCATGGCTTAAACCCAGCATGATTAGGCGTACATGCTTCGGTCTGAGGTGCACTTAAAAGTCTTCTATAACCCAGAAACCTCCCCCCCCCCCCCAATACAAATAAACTTGGTTACAGTTAAGAAAAAAATTATTTGCCTTTTCCTCTCAGTTTCAAGTACAGAGGTGTAGAAATTAATAGAATCAACGTGATTTTTTTTCTCCTAAAATGAAAAATAAATACATACGTAGACTAAATTTTTTTTTTATTTCACCAATTAAACAGTGCATTAGTATTTTGTGAGCATTGAATATATTTGCTAACATTACATGGCTTAAAGATTCTACAATCTACATATGTAGACTAAGGAAAACTAGAAAATATAAAACTTTCGTTTTGAGTCTTATAATGTTCATACCTCTTTAAGAATTTTATTTTCTTTGATAGCGTATGTACATACGAGTATATGTTATTTTTATTTGTGATTTCAAATTTTATATATTGTTAAATCGATGAAATACCTTTAGTTAATCCAAAAATTATTTTCTCTTAAAACGTTTTTTGTTTGCTTAATTTTTTGTTTATTTTGATAGTTTTATACTTAACATAATTTTTCTTTTTCATTATTTTTCAATAGTAGCTCGCCCTGAACTGATAACTCAGGATGTTCCGCTTTTAGTGACTTTGTAAATTTTAACCTCATAACTCGTAACTAACATTTTCCATGCAATCGACAACCCTACAACTTAATAATACGAAACATAGACAATTGTTCAATTTTTTCAAAAGTTAACGTAACTAATACATTCTTACAGATTTAGAAGATATAATTAAGTTACATCTAATTGCTTGTTATTTCCTTTATTTCACTTTGAGAAATGCAGTAGGGGAGACCGGGGATGGTTGTAACATTTCCACTTTGATGACAAATAACTACAAAGTTTTTTGAGTTTTAGTTAAACAAGTCATGGAAATAGAAAGCCGGTAATGTTATTTACGATTGATAGCAGATAAAAAAGTATCTTAATTTTAAGAAAATTAACCAGCTGTTCGAAAGTTATCGCTGATCATAGTCACATACAGAGAGATAAAGAGACTAGTTTCATTCAAGTACAAGCTTACTTTTGTGGGTGTTAAATTTCCTGAAAAATTAGTGTGATCGTGTAACATATAATTAAAACATTTATTTATTGTGAATACTAGTAATATAAATTATGTTTATAAACTTTTCTAAGTGTATGTATGTAAATGAGGTTTTGTTCCCGTTTGAATAATTTATTTGCATTGTAAATATTTATATTAAAATTTAATAAATAGATAAAATTATTAAATTAGAACAAGCATTCAGCATATTTATTGATTTTCATTATTAAATTTTATCTCGATTATTATACTAAATTAAATAATGTTATATATACTAGTGTTTATATTAACATTGAATATGGAGTATTTATTTTATTTTTTAAATTTTATTCAATTTATACTTTGCCAACGGTATTTATATCACTCCATTCATATTATTTCATTTCTATTAATTATTTGCAAGCAGAATTAAAGTTAGTTTTTTACTACGCCAAGTAAGTATAATTTCGAACGCGTGTACATAGGTACACACACTTTTTTTTTTTTTTTTTTTTTTACTTTTCCATATCCCATTCGCCTTCAGATGCCGCAGCGGTGTGGTAATGCGTGTTTACACAGCAGTCGGCGCGCCAGAGATAGCGTCGTGTGTTTACGCGTTCCAAAATGGACGCCCATCAAAGAAGCGACTCGAACGGGAAAGTCGCGCGTAAACATCAAACCAGCGTGGTCGCGAACGGTAAAAGGTTCAGATTTATTACGTAGTAAATCAGTATTCAGGTATATGTGATGATTAGGGTTGGAGTCACAGGTTATTCTTACCAAGGCACGTGTTTCTCAGCTTGGGTAACAGTATCTTCATTGGGCCGACGTAGGAAAAATTTCTCAATATGAAAAGGCGCAAATAATTTAGAATGTTGGTCAGAGTAGTCATTTTCAGCGCGTGGGTTTGAATACGACGTAAATCATTTGTGTT
Organism: Bacillus rossius redtenbacheri; assembly: GCF_032445375.1. Taxonomy (NCBI): domain Eukaryota; kingdom Metazoa; phylum Arthropoda; class Insecta; order Phasmatodea; family Bacillidae; genus Bacillus; species Bacillus rossius. The sequence goes on from NC_086342.1 coordinate 16,346,946, forward strand.
GAAAGGGAGTTAAGAAAGAAGAGACTAAAAACAAAACGTCATATCTCATGGCAGTGGCGTAGCCAGGATTTGTGTACGGGGGGTGTTAAGAAGCATGGCCCCCCGCCCCCCCGTATTAAAGCGGGGGGTCCGGGGGTCCTCCCCCGGGAAAATTTGAATTTTAAGGTGTAAAATAGTGCTATTTTAGCAGTTTTCGGTACTTAAATTTAAATATTGTAATGGTAAAATATTTATTAATTTTAATATGAAATTTGTTTGAGTGATGAATAAGAAATTAATTAAAGATTTGGTGCTAAGGGGGGGTTTGAACCCCTAAACCTCCTCCCCCCCCCCCCCGGCTACGCCCCAGTCTCATGGACATATACAGGAATTTCGATAATTGCTAGGCACAAATTTAATAATTGAAGGGAATGCCAGAACAAACAATTTCTGTGAAGGAACGTACGTCGGGAATATTTTCAGTGCGAAAAGTAGCGCGCAAATTTGAATTTCGCACGCATTACACTGTAAATATATATATTTTTGTAAATTAAATTGAAATAATAATGTAAAATAACAGATATTTGTAATTTTGTAAATTTAAATGAAAGCAACTGTATCGCTAAAAAATGTTCGCAGTACTGGGTTTGGATTATTTCCCGTGTATTTATGCTTTGTGTTGTTATTGTTATTTGTAAACAGTTTCGTGACTTTCTCTCCAGTGTTAACTGCGTTTATTAATAAGCATAATAAAACAAAATATACGTAGTCCAATTGTTTTGTATTCGATTATCTTTTCCACATTTTAAATATTTAAGCCTGAATAAAACAAAAAAAAATTAAAATTATGCGCCAGTTTTTATATATGCGAAAATAACAACACCAGTGTGTTGTAAAAATGTACAATATTTTTTTTGTAGTATTTCTTGGCAAACTGATTTCCAAAGAAATCGTTTAGAAAAGTACAGAAATAAATTTTCGGCGTATGCTTCACTCTCGCAGCGCCAACACGCTCAAATGACCCGCGGGAAACAGTTGGCAAGCGGGAAGAAGAATTCACAGTCAGTCACACGAGCCAGCAATTTTACAACATCTAGTAAACGTATGACTTAACAATAAACTATAAACAATACTAAAAAAAATAGCGAAAAATCCATGGTTTTTATATTTTATTGGTATGTTTTGTTTTGGTTTGTACGATGTGTGTTTTCAGTGACATAAAACACCAATTTCCATTCGCTGTTCGCAATAAACTGTTGGTCACAGAACATTAAGTGACCAAAAACTTTTTTTTTATTAGTGGTGAAGGACTACGTATATCCATCACCCTCTTCGCCGATGTCGCACTTCCCTTCACTCGCGGAACTCTTTGAACCCTCGGAACTCTCGCGGAAGTCGTCGTCGTCGCTTATATACCCGTTGCGCCCTTCTCGAAGGTACGGGAGCGGCTTGTGACGTGTCGCGTCATCCCGGGCCGACCCGACGCACCGAAACACCCAGAAGAACGACGCTTATTCACGCCAATCCACGTCGCAGACTCTGTACGCCCGGAATTCCCGGGACGCTGAAGGTGACAATAACCCAAGGCGGGACGGGTGAGCAGGGGACCTGAAGGGGGTGGGTAGCGAGGATCCTTGTAATCCGACCACGCACGCGTGGCATGCCTTACCTCAGTGAACGGCGCGTGAAGTCAGTGGCCGTGCGGGGCCGCCATTCAGCTGCGAACCTGGCGCGCGACGCGGTCTTGTCTGCGTTTGTAGCAATATTTTATGTAGTTATTTTTAACTGAAGTTGCTTTAAAAAAAATCGAATATCAGAGGTTTTAAAAAACATTTTTTCTTTAAAGGAATTTTCACCTCAATTCATTTTCCTCGCGGTGAAAAAAAATCGCACGAATAGCAGCGGTGTTTATCGCTCGGAACCCGCATAAAGCCGCAGACTTAACCGTTATCACAGCTCTGGCGTCAACGACTCTTAGCGTTTCACCTTTAGTAGCGTTCAACTTGATGTAGGTACCTGGGTATTCGCCTCATGGACGCACCAACTCAGCGCGTGGGTTGCGTCGTACATCTCCCGCGCCAGACCTTCACATCGCGACTAGGAACACCATGGAATCTGAACGGTAACCGTAACACCAGATGGCGCAGAAAAATATAAAGGTGCAAAGCAAGGCCCTTGGGTGCTTTCATGAATTTTGTACCTGGCATTTTATGTCTAAAAATTATTCTGGAAACACGCGATTTAGCCCCTTTTTTACCCCTTAACTTTTCTAAAGTTATGGTTGAAAAAAACTAAATACGGAAACATAACAACCCATCCGTTCTCATTGCATTCTTAAGTGATTTTCGTGAACAGACACCACTACCACTCGGGATATCTCGAGCAGTTTTCATGTCATGTAGGTTTTCCTGAAGATCTGCACACTGTGTTTGTGTGTTTGTGTGTGTGTGTTGGTGTGTGTGTGTGTGTGTGTGTCCGCGTGGGCAGGGGACCATTAAAGCCTCGTTTTCACTGGCCGAGTCGAAGTGCGAGTGAGACGGTCGAGTCGCTTCGAGTATTCGGTGGAGTCGAGTACCAACCGCGCTTGACCCAGTGGAGCTCGAGTCGGAGTGTTTTAGTCGGAGACCCAGCGACTCTCGACCGCTCGTCTTCCCCCACCACCCGTGCTCTTCCATGACGTCACACGCTGGACCCCACCGCTCGCGGAGACCAGGGGGCGCAACTGTACAGGCGGAATATGGCCACAGAAAAAAATAATAAAAACCCTGTACGGTTGAGAAATGCCAACATCAAAAATTAAGTGTCTTGGCTTCTGGGTTGTAGCCGCGTCCTTGGCGAATAATTCACCGACGTTTCGGTCGACATTGCAGTCGCCTACTCGAGTAGGTAACTGCTCCCTGATGGTGGCGACTGCAATGTCGACCGAAACGTCGGTGAATTATTCGCCAAGGACGTGGCTACACCCAGAAGCCAAGCTACTTCAGACAATGGCCGTGAACACCTGCGAACACTATATAAAAGATTAAGTTTTTAACATAAGGAAAACAACAAATTTCTTAAACATAATAACTTAAATAAAAAGAGTAATTTTACAAAACATTCTTAGTTGCCAAGAAATAGTTTGTAATACTGCAAGAAACATATTGTAACTTAGTACAACACATGACTGTGGTTATTTTTTTGTATATATGTTAAATATGTTTTTCGAGATAGTATGTACTAATAATTTATCACGTAAATTGACGCATAATTTTATATTTTAATTAATGTTTAATTCAAGCATACTGTTTTTCTAAACATGGAAAAGATAATATAATATTCAGTAAATTGACTTTATTTTTTTTTATCATTCCAATTACTGTGCGCTTTTAATACAAGAAAGCTATCCAGGGAACGGTTTACAAATAACTTTAACCATTGGAGGTTCTGAGACCACACAAAGCATAAATGCCCGCGCAAGAATCAGAATACAGTATTACTGCGAACACCATTTTGTAGTGATACAGTTGTTTTAATGTAAATATACAAATTTACAAATATCTGTAATTTTACATTGTATTCCATTTACAAAAAAAAATACACTGTAGAAGGCTCACAGAATTCCGTGGCAGGAATTTTATCAGAGAAAATTACAGCACAGACGAACACAGTGAGAGAGCTGACAACGACGAGACAGTTGAAACACTAACAGTAAATGAAGAAAAACAACAACCTTGAACAACACAGCGACGCACAGACGAACACAACGATGAAATTAAACACAAACTGACAACACAACTACAACCGGACGGATGAACACAGAAGACAAAACAGTTGCGGTGTTTCGGGAGCAAGAATCCGATTTTGTGGAGATTTTTTTTGTTGTTTTTAACTAATTGATTTCGACGTTCGGTTTCGCCGCACTTAAATAAGAAAAACCAGTTTGACCAAGTTTGCCATAACCGTTTTAATAACTTGGTTTAATTATCCGGAACTGAAAGGCGTGACGTCAAAAAAACAAGTTTCGGGTTATCGATTTATTTTTTTTATTACTGAGGCAAGTGATTTTCTGAACAGGCCACTAATATAGACTTACGATTAACATAACACGTTATTTAGTATTAAAAACAAGTTTATTGATTACAACGTTAAATGTTTTTACCGCCAAAGATTAAGTAACAAAGAGTTCTTAGTATACAATGTTCACTTTTGTTCGGTTGCTGATGACATACAAACATACGCCTTTTTAAATGGTTTGAAATTCAAGTGAATTATTTCCCAAATTTATATTCCTTCTATAATTTCGTGTTTTTGCTCATTATTATTTATACATTTTTAACAATACTATTTATAAATTTTTATTAAAGGTATAATTAATTTAATAAGTGTTTTAATGGTTTTATCTATAAACTTAAAACAAAATTATATTTTAACCCTAGCATGAAATAAGAACAAGGTATAGATAGTGTAGTTTACAGATTTGAATTAAACGTTCGTATATAGCCTGGTTAGTAACACTCATAATTTTTAGGATACAATTCATGTCAATAAATCTTGGTTTTTCGATAATCCCAGAAAATTGGGTTTATCAGTGTCATGGAAAAACGTTTTTTTTTATTGATTTATGAATGCTACATACAAGCGGTCAATTAAAAAATGTATACAACAGAAATTCATTCTCTAATTCATGAAAGGATTTAAATATAAATTTACCGTTTGGTTACTCAGAACCAGTAAAAAGAACATTTATTAAAATCATTGATTATATATATTATGAATTTATTTATAATCTCGAGGAAATACTAAAATTTAAAGAAGAAAAATAGTTCAACCTTTAAGGTTGAGTTTTACATGCCATGTTAATTTTTTTCTCGTCATTACCTTTAGTTAACATCCATCATTTATGTAAATTTACCACTACACCTCCCTCACAAAATTTTCAACGGATATCACACTATATATCCATTGAAAATATTTGTGACTGAACAACAAAATCACGTGAGGTATGATGTTAAATTTACAGAAGTAGTAATGACAAGAAAATAAAAAAAAATCAACCTGGCATGTGAAACCCAATCTTAAGAACATTAATGCAACAGTAGACGTCAGACTGCAGTTGGTAAGTCCCACATTTCGCCCAGAGAGCTCAGCAACGGACTTGCACATTTCTCAAGACTTTCAGCGACGGCAATGGAAGACAAAACGAAGTTTCTGTTCTCAAGACTGAAGCAACGCGGCTTAAGAGCATGAGGATTAAAAAAAAATTGCCAAGTAAATGCAGTAATAGTAAATGCTACGAGCAGTTAAGTCGACTATCGAATCATTCGATTTGCAGAGCGAAATTTAAAACTATATAATGAATAGGCTCCGATAAAAGCGAAAACTTTAAAAAAAATTCTAAACCCCGGCCTGGTTTCCGAAAAGGAATTTTTATTAAAATACTGCCAAACCTTTGTTTTAAATTTCACTAAATAATTAATACCACAAAGATTCCCTTTGGCTTTATGAAATTTAGTTGGCATCATTCACCACGGATGGAAACGTTGTTACGTATTTCCGTTCCATTCACGAAATCTACTTCTACCGAAAGCGACGTAACCGAGAGCTAAGATGTTACACATCACTGTAGTGACCTGCAAAATTCGCGGTTTCAATGACCTCCAGGATAGACTCTACTACACTCTACATCACTCAGGCAAATGCCACCTGTTCATTGGCTGCTGACTTGTGAGTCGTCTCGACCGAGTGTCTGTGATTCGACACTTCTTTGAGCGAGGGTCTCTAATTGGCCCTCAGTCCTCCAGATTAACAGTAAACCAATTATTTGAATTGTAGCATATCACGAAATGAATCCGCGAATTTATGCGTGTCTCTACACATCAGTAACAGTTTAGTAATTATGTCATCAGATCTGGTATCATTTTCTTGCTCGAGCTGGTAACGAAATGAAACGTACTTGCGTGGCGGAGGCCCGGAGCCAGTGTCTTCCAGGCCGTCTCGGGGCTGTCGCGACGCAGTTGGCGCCGGTGCTGTACCCCTCTCTCCCCCCCGCTCCAGCCACCACGGGCCCCTCAAGGTCTTCCGGTCGGGTCTCGCCTCGATCCTTTAGGCCGATGGAAGGTTTTTAAAGCCCCGACCGCCCCCACCAAAGGATACAAGTTAAACAACACTATAGAAGTAACTCAGCATCATATTTTCACAGACATCCACACATAAACTCTATTTTAAAACAAGAGGTAGTGGGCGGCAATCCGCGGCCTGGAACTCTTCGCGGGCCCTTGGTTCGATGCTCTGTTCTGGCATACGGACCACGAGGCCCGCAACTGCTATGATGACAATACAGTTTGCGGCACACTGTGTCGCAGTGTTGTCTGATAAGCAAACAGTCTGAGCTCTGTTGCCACCAGTTTGTCTTGAGCCTTGAACCCCCCCCCCCCCCCCCATCAGTCACATACACACAATCAGCCAAAACTGTCAGTTCAATCTTATCTATCAGCTGGAACTTAAGAGGCGCCGTCTGCCCGGGCGCGCACGTGGTGCGCAGAGCGCTCACGTTTTCGTTGAATTCGTCCAGATGGGGGACGCACCACAAAGCCGAAAACCATAACGCCGAATGCCAAATTGACTACAACGCCGACAGCTAGAAAACTGCTGTGTACCACAACGCCGAAATACATTAACGCCGAAAAATGTGATTGCAGGACTGCCACAAAGGTTAGGTTAGGTAAGGTTAGCACACAAATTCATTCAGTTGTTTTTCATTTTGCTCCTGATGTGCCCCCCCCCCCCCCACCGCCCTCCCCACAGCAACATTTTTCGGCGTTACTGTATTTCGGCGTTGTGGTACACAGCAGTTTTCTAGCTGTCGGCGTTGCGGTCAATTTGGCATTCGGCGTTATGGTGTTCGGCGTTATTGTACGTTCGGCGTTGTGGTATTTCGGCGTTGTCGTAACGACCCATCCAGATGGAAGATCCGCGCCTGGCACCATCAACTCGTGTGTAGTCACTTTTGTGTTCATCGGGGGGACGTAAGCACCAAGCGTATTGGTGCGCCAAACAGAACTTTATGATAGCGAAACCATCCTGGAAATTGTACATTATGTGCACTTTGATGGTCATAACAAGAAATAGTCTCAACTCAAAAAGTACTTGAGAAAATTAGAAAGGCGGTTCTATTTTTTTTTAGTGCGACGGTGCTGCTATCTCTAGTAGTTTTTGCCGTAACAATTGTATCGATGGTTGCGAAACGTCCGCTAGAATGCGTTGGGACCAGTTTCTAGCCTCGCGCAAGGCACCGTCTATCAGAACGGCTTGCCGATCTGTTCGCTCACTTGGTATTTAAGGTTTGGACGCGTTTTGGAACACGACCCGCGAGTTGGTTACGGTTATGTATGTCCCAACAAGGCAGCGCTTTGTTTGCTACCTTACCCATACGTCCTCGGAATACTGCCTTTTAGTACAATCTTGAGGGACCTGCACGGTGCAGTCTTGGGTAAAGCGATCGAAAGAACACTCCGCCGAAAACTCTGCAGAAGTTTCGACCGCAGCGGCAGAAACCCATATGAGATACCGGGTTAGAGCCGGTTTTTATGAACCACGCAAGTGACGCAAGGGATGCAACGGCGCAACAACGCAAGAAAATCAGCATCGTTTATAAATCACGGAAGTGGCCATATGCCACCAAAAAACTGAGAGTAAAACAGTTAAAGTAACAATAAAAACATTCCTTCTTTGGGCTTTTTGACGTGTCAACTTCTAATAAATCGATGAACGTCGGCTGCACGCACGAAAAAGTGTCCCGTTACGCACATTCTCCTGTTTCGCTGTGTCCCGTTAAGCTCATTTTATATTTCTCTTTGCTAACCTGAACCTCCTAGCATTGCGACCGAGTCCGTGGCGTAATTCTGTTTTCATGCATTTCAATGTAACATTTTCATTGCTCTTTGCTAACTCGTTCCTCCTAGGATTGCTGCAGAGTCCGTGGCGCAAATATGTTATTTTTGACTGCATCTTGGTGTTGGGTAAGCCATTTTCCTTCACATCATCCTTGAAACACTCCCATTCGTTTCCTACTTTTCCTATCATCGTCCTATCCTTAACAGAATAACACAGATTGGAAGAAGTTAAATAGCAAATATGTATAAAAGTTATAGTTAAAATAATCTCTTCGTTAAAGTAATAAAAATATTTGAATTAATGAGTGCAAATAAAAGTAAATTTATCAATTAAATTGTAGATTTCATTTCACTCCTTCTTTGTATCCATAAAAATAGTGATAATTCAATAAAAATGATTCAATTTTATTCATAAAAGTATGCAATCATTTCATCGATGTTTTGTTATGACGTTGTCACGTTAAACTATCGTCCGTAAACCGACTTTACCGACAGACAATTTTTTTTATAATTAATATTTATCATGAAAGCAAATGCATGTGTCCATATTATTTTCTTTCAATGGGAAAATTGTAACAAGTGAAAACGTGGTACATTAGATACATAAAAATACGTAACCTCTGCGTCTTTAAAAGAGATTTTTTTTCAGAACATTTCATTTAAATATGGAAGTAGGAAACGCAAGTATAAACGCAAGAAGTTGAATGTTGGACTGATGATAGCGTAGTGTGTTTTTTTTTGCGTCTTGCCTAGTTTACGAACAGGTATTCGAAAAAAAGTCGTTATCGAACTTTTTACGTCTTGCGTTATTTTGCGTTCAGCTGTTCGAACATTTGTTACCGCCGCTTCAAGCCAAATATTACCTTACAATAACAAAAATAATAAAAAAATGTTAAGGTGGAAGCAGAAGATGTGAAAACAGTTTTAGGTAATGACCGGTGATAGGAAATGGACGTCCGCGTGGCAACGCGTAGAAAGTGCGTCGTCTCTCTTGGAGCGACACCACTCGCGTGCTGTCGTAACGAGGAAGTAACAGTTGGCCGCCTTCCAAAATCGACAACACGCTGAGGTATTCTCAACCAATGTTTTTTTTCCCCCTTCTACGTGTGATCAAGGCCGGTAACATTTTTTTTTTCCCCCTTTTTTCCCCAGAACTACAAATGAAATTTTTCATACCTAAAACTACCATGGACAAGTGTTAGAGACTCTACCTTGTGATCGCAATCTACACAGAATAATTTTTTTTTGAGATGGGGAGAGAAACGGAGAAATAACATTTCTTTCCAACCACAAGAACCCCCCCCCCCCCCCCCAACATCAACCCATCCCCCCAAACACGGTTCAAAAATCCTAAAAATTTTTTTGCACAATTCACGTTTTGGGGACGATGGACGATTCTCTACTAAAGCAGGTTGGAAAAAATAATTAACAAATTCTGATCAGCCATACTTCCTAGAAGAGCATATTTTTTATGATCAGTGTACACGCATGAGCATAGCCAAGATAATCCTGTGTTTTTTCATTGGCTTGTATCGGGTGAAGAATCTCCTTCCGCATTTCACTCAAGCCAATTATTAACCACATACTAAAATAGAGAAAGTCCTTGATTCGCAGTAAAAATAACTAAGCCACGTAAAATAAATATTATGGGTACGTGGTTGCCCCACCCGTTAGAAGTGAAATTTAGCACATCAGGGGGATATTAAATTTGTAGGGTACAAAAATTTATTTGCACAATTGTGTACAGGTGTGCATCAAGAATACAACTGTATTGGTCCACAGTACACGTGTTTCGTACTTTTTCAAAATAATTCTTTAGAAACCAGTTGCCAAAAAATAGTTTGTAATACAAGAAAGATATATAGTAACTTTGTACAACTCGTCGCTATGTTTTTTTTTTTGCATATATGAAATACGTTTGTCGCTACAATACTGCGCACTGTTTACCAAAATTGGCGCATAATTTTATATTTTAATTGGTATATTTCATTCATGTGCCCCCGTGCCCCCTCCCTAAATCATCATTAACACGTGTTTCGTGTTTAACAAGCATATAAAAGATTTTGTTTTAACAGCCATGCTTAATTCATTGCTACCAAAATAATTCGAAAATTTACAAAAGAATAATATTTTGTCATCAATCCGTTAATACACTAATTCCATAAATTATTAACTAAGAATGTCTGCAAAATTACGTTTATTTTTCGTGTTATTAAGTTTGAAAATATTTTATATAATTTCCTTATATTTAAAAAAAAAAATTTTTGATGTTGGTATTCGCAGGTCCGGCGCTTCCATATAGGCGAACTAGGCAACCGCCTAGGGCGCCAAGTAGCTCGGGGCGGCGCAGCACGACACATGAAAACTGATATAATATGTTTAACTATTATTGAAACTAGATGAAAATGGATTTTTGCTAACAGTTTGGAATGTTTTATTGATATAAGTAATTATTTAAAGTCCACGGTGACCTGTTTATGATTTGTAATAAGTAAAAAAAGTAAAAAAAAAAAAAAACACAAGTCTGCTTACATTTGATTGTTGACATAATCTTAGGCTTACGTGATGTATTTTGAGGCAAGGAAAATTTTTTTTTGGGGTGTCCGGCCCGGGGGCGGGGGGTCGGGGGGGGGGGGACATTAAGGTTTTTCGCCTAGGGCGCCAATTTACCTTGCACCGGCCCTGGGTATTCGTCAACCACCACAGTTTTTTTTTTTTTAGTGACCATATTCCGCCTGTCAAGTCGCGCCCCCCCTGGGACCGCGACGCTAGGACCTGGCCGAGTGGACCCGCCATGGTGGGGTCGGCGGGGGTCGAAGTGAAGGGTCCCGCGAAAGTTGCGGGCTGTCTGTCGCAGGTGGTGGAGTCGGCGACGCGTGTCGCCCACAGGGAGACAGAGAGAGAGAGAGAGAGAGAGAGAGAGAGAGAGAGAGAAAGGGGAGTGAGAGAAAGTCCAAGGATCCAGGCACTCACGGGGGGGGCAGTGCCCGCCCGTTCGAGGCCGCAGAACCTCCGCAGGATGTGCCGCGAAACCGCATGGTATAATTACAGGGGCGTAACAACAAGGGGGGGGCAAGGGTATTTTGCCCCACCCCCTCCTGAAACCTTGAAGTGGGGGCAAACGGGCGCAAAGAAAGTGCTGTGTAATCAATTTTTAGATAATAAAACTGCTTAAATAGCACCATTTTCCACCTTGAAATACAAATTCTCCCGGGGGAGGGCCCCGGACCCCCCCCCCCCCCCGCTTCAATAGGGGGGGGGGGGATCGATGATTCTTTAAAAAAAGGTATATTGCCCCCCCCTTTGGAAATTTTGTTGTTGCGCCCCTGGTATAATGATTAGCAATGACAGGAAAATTTCGCGGATTCATTCCCGCGATGGACTAGAATCAAAATACGTTCACCTTATATTGCTGCTTCAGTGATTTGGCCACAGTTCGTCAGAAGGACACTGAACCAAATTAAAAAAAAAAACCTTCTATCAGAGAATTATCGAATCACAGGTCGACAGTTGAGACGACTCGCGAGTCAGCAGCCAATGAACTGGCGTCATCGAAACCGCGAATGACTACGGACTTGATAGATTCGCAGTTTCAATGACCTCTAGGACAGACTCCTATACGATCCTACGTGTACCAGGGGAAATTGACTACTGACTAGTGATATATTTTAATTGCGATGATGTTGAATCGATACTCCTTTTGATGATTGTTTTTTTTTTTCGATGGCTTATGTTCTGCCCTCTAGGTAGGGTGTTTGTCACACTGTACTGTTTTCATTCAATCGCTCATTCTTTTCACACATGTTCCACACGGGATATTTTAAAAGGCACACCCTGTGTGTGTACACACACACATACACACACACCTTTTTTATGGACGCAATAAAAGCCGCAATTTCGCTCAAACTGCTTCTAGAGTGATACATAAAATATATAGTTGCAAAATCTCAGTCGAGTCGGCAAAACATGATATAAGGGGTGTAGAAATGATGAAGGGGTTTATTTTTTTCTGTAAAACATCAAATATCTCATCTGTTTTGAAGATTAGACTGACTGAGGTTGGGATGCATACGGAAACCTGCTCCACCACCTTCATACTAACCCTGAAAGAGATACGGCAATGAGGAACTTTCACCAAAATGGAAGTGACTTTTCTGTCTCTGTCTCTCTTTACTTACTCTGTGGCCCCATGAGAATTTCGTTCCGTCAGGAGTCAGAGCGCAGGTGTACACGTCCCGAAGAAAGGGACAGAGGGAGAGAGAGAGAGAGAGAGAGAGAGAGAGAGAGAGACACGTTCTCCGTTGGGAAATTCGGAGCAGCTCGCATAATAATTCAGTTGCAAGCCTGAGTGACGAAACGGCGACCCGTCACTTTCACTGTCGTTCATAATTGGGCCGCCCGTTGCCAACGCCACTTCCAGGACAAGGTTTCCAGACTGTTGCTTGGTCCTGTGGTCCTACACAGTTAGGCATTACAGTCAATCATCAGTTGTTTTTTGCATGCGAAGAACCCAACTCAAATAAACTAATGTAAGAGTTCTTCGTAGTTCCAGCCCACTGGACAGAAAAAAAATTCTGTATATTTTTACAAATAATTCCTTTGGAAACCAGTTGCCGAGAAATAGTTTGTAATACTGCAAGAAAGATAATGTAACTTTGTGCAACACGAGGCTATGGTTATTTTTTCATATACGAAATACTTTTTGAGATAATACGTTTTAATTGACGTTTCATTTAAGCATATAATTTTTGAACAATGGAAAAGATAATAGAATATTCAATAACAGTACTTTATTTTTTTAATTCTAATTATTGTGCACAGTTAATAATGGAAAGATATTCAGTGAACGGTTTACAAAAAAACCTTAACTTAGATTTTCATAGAAAGGGATCTTCGTAATAAATTTTTGGATTTCTTCGTAAGTTTATGGTTGTTGAGTTCACTTATTTGTATCATGAATCGACGATAATAATTGTATTATTCTAACAAAACATTCAAAAACATTTTGAGTCTACAGCAAAAATCTTCTCTTTTCTTTCGCATGAGAGTTTACCTTGTTTACAATGAAACGTTTATTTCGAAAATCGTAATCCGACGTATATACTACGAAGATCAAGAAATCTGAGATTACGAAGAACTCTTCGTTTATTTGAGGTTAATTCTTCGTTGAAAATTCCGTAAATTTACTGTAATTTATAACTTTGTATTGGAGGCACTGGGACAACACAGGGCATAAATGTCCACAAAGCATAAGTGCCTTGATAAGAATCCGAAGCCAGTATTACTGTGCACACTATTTTGTAGTGATACAGTTGTTTTCGCGTAAATGTACAAATTTACAAATATTTGTAATCTACTTAATAAAACTCTTAACTTAGACTGACTGACAACTAACAGGCTTAATAGGTGGACCTAGAGATTTGAATTTGGAAGAAGTATTCCTTGAGTACCCTAGGGGAGCACTAAGGAAATATTTTTTTATATTCCATCCCTAAAGGAGTGAAAATGGGTGGTAAAGTTCGTATGAAGCAAATACCACTCAATGACTCATTCATCACGAATTCTCATGAACTATAAGGCCTACTGACTTGAAATTTGAAATTTGGCACGTGAATTCCTTTTGCTGCGTAGTCATACGCTAAGAAAGGATTTTACAAAAAATCAGCTCCCAAGAAGAGTTACGGGGGCGTTAAAGATAAAACATTTCCCTATTTTTCAATGCTACAATTGCATTGTTAGTACTTTCCTCGTGTCCATGACAACGGCTATTTCATTTTTGATGCCGTCTGCGTCTCCAGCGATGTCTTTTACAGTTTGATTCTTTACGCACTATCAGATCTTAATCAGCTACCATGGTGAGTTGCAGGGGCGTCAAAGATAAAAATATTTCCCGTATTTCAAGAACATATCCTCCAGACTTGAAACTTGGCAGTGATGTTCCTTATAGGCCTATTACATGGCCATCAACTGAGGACGAGTTTTTCCGAAAATCAGCTCCCTTGAATGATTACGATTGGGAAACGCCGGGTAATTCAGTTAGTTTTACATGAGTATTTATTTCCATATATAAAAAATTATAATTTACAGTGTCGATCTTCGATGAATCTACGCCAGGCTCCGAATAGCCAGTTGCAAGTTCTGTCGTGAAAAGGGCAAACATCCTCGTAGAAAGAAGCTTTTTTTTTTTGTAAAGGACCTAAGTACATTTTTAAAACGTTCATTGAATTATTCTTGCGACGGGGAAGATTTACTTTAAAACATTTTTTTGTGGGCGTACACCATTGTAAATTTACTGTAAGCCACAGAGAAACCTCAAGGACTGGCAAATATACGAATACACAAACACGCACACACCGACTTGCAAAACACACACCTGAGACCACAGTCACAAAAAAAAATACTTGTCTTATTCCCATCAGTTTTAAATTTTTTGAAAATTGTTTGGGGCAGGCCACGAACCTAGCGGGAGCCGCCACTGCCAGCGAGTCAGCGGCCAGTGAGCATCAGGGGATAATTTTGCACGAGTGCGTGGAGGACTGTGTGGAGTCGATCCTAGCGGTCTTTAATATATATATATATATATATATATATATATATATATATATATATATATATATATAAAGTCTTGCCTTATGGGGTCTTCTCTCGCTGGCCGTGGTGGCTCCCGCTAGGTTCGGGCCTGCCCCAAACATTTTTCAAAAAAATTAAAACTGGGATTAAGACAGACAGTATTTTGCGACTGTGGTCCCAGGTATGCGTTTGGCAAAGTCCGTGTGCGTGTATTCATATATTTGCCAGTCCTTGATGTTTCTCTGTGGCGTACAGATATATATATATATATATATATATATATATAACACGAATTTTTCTTCCAGGTCGCTAACCGTCACCGCGACGGACAGGGAGGCGCGGTCGACGGCCGAGACTTGCCTCGGGGGCGGGTCTCTGACGGCGTCGCCCGCGGCACCAGGTGGACGGGCTCTTGGCCCGCCGCCGCCGGCCGCCGCCTCCCGTGCCAAGAGAGCAGCAGCCGCAGTCATGGACCCGCCCCCCTCCCTCGGCGCGGAGCGAATCGAAGCCCCTGACGACGACGATGAACGCAGTGGCGGATCCAGAGGAGGTTCACCTCGGAGGTTCACCACTCTAGGATTTCAGAAATAGCCAGAGAAAAAAAAATGTCTTAAAATTTCCTAAATTTGTATTTAATCTACCCACACACTACACATAACATCCAATCACCAGAGATTTTATGATTCTACAAGAAATTCATTAATTATATTAAAATATGTTATTGGTTTCAGAAAAAAATCATTTTTGTCGGCAATATTAATGTAGCAGACAACTGGATTTTCAGGTGCCCCCCCCCCCCCCCCCCTTGGATCCGCCACTGCGACGAAGACTGCACGTGTTTCTCTGGAGTCCACACGCTGTTGAGAAGTACTTATATACGAGCGAGATTTCCAGCACTCGCCAGAAGAAGTGTGCCATCCAACCTCGGTGGACGAGCAGTGAAATTCAAGTGTTCTCTTGTCGCAACCACACTTACCTATAATTACGAAACTCCGGACACGAAATTTAACGTATGTAGTATGCCGAGCGTGATAAATACATATATGCGCAAAATTGTGTTTTTCGGCTACATTTCTTGAACGCGAACCACACGTAGTTTCCGCATCCGCCGCTGGAATTTTGACAATCGAATCATTCGAGTTGCAGCGTGAAAGGTAAATAAATATATATACTCAAACGGCTCCGATAGTAGCGAAAAAGACTTGGGGAAAAAAATTACTAAGCCCCAGCCCATATTGTTAAAATTAGTCAAACAGTTAGTACTATAAAGTTTCCCTTTAGCTTTGAGAAATTTTGTTTTCGCGCCAACCGCCACAGATGGCAGCACCGTGGTCACACAAATCCGTTCCATGCGACTTCCGTTACATTCCCGAAATTACTGTAACCAAATAAGTGCACTTCTGCATCACTCACCTTGCTTGTACATTATATATATACATACATACATATATATATATATATATATATATATATATAGAGAGAGAGAGAGAGAGAGAGAGAGAGAGTCTGAATTCTATCGACAAACTTCGACTGCAGCTTCATCACGACAAAATAAGTTAAAACCTCATACGACTTATGGTCTAAAGTGCTTTCCAAGGGTGGTATATACACGTCTTCGAAATTTTTGGGTTGACCAACATTTTTAATTGTAAATAATTCTGCAAGTGTTGGAGATAGAACACCGAGCGTCTGAATTATGTTTTAAGTGAATGATGTTCTACGAACACCGCGAATTTTGCGGGTGTAAAAAAAAAAATTATTTCATTGAAATAATTGGGAGCAACACCTTTATTTTTAAGCGTATTTTTTTTTTGTGACCTGTATGCATGGATGCTTGTGCGTTACAGAATTTTGGGTTTCACAAAATCATAATTTTTTTTTATTCAGTACCCTAGTTGTTTAATCTGTTCATAAAAAAAATTATAGTATTGAACCCCGAAACACAGTGCTAATATTTTTTTTTTTTTCCACGCTCCAGTTATTTCGTTTTCTTCGTTCCAGTACACTTCATAATTTACTTACCCCCCCCCCCCCCAACACTTTTTTGTCATCTCACTCTTTTTTTTTTCTCTCTGGCAGTGGTTTCCTACCTCTCTGTTCCGTTAGAAAGTGCCGCGCCGCGCGGGGAGCCTGGAAGAGGCGGGTTGAAACTAGCGTCGCGTGATGAGAGGCGCGAGCAGGCTCTGACACGCACGCACTCAGCTCGTGAGGGAGGGGTAGGGGGACGGCACCCTTTCGCTCTCGGGACCGGTCGGGTCTGCTCGGCCCTGCTCGGGTCTGCTCGCGCAACACCGACGAGCGGAGTGATAAATGTAAGGAACCATTAAAAAAAATTTAAAAAAAAATTGGTTGTCTGTAAAATCTGTTTACGGACGTTAGTTTAACGTGACAACGTCATAACAAAACATTGATGAAATGATTGCGTACTTTTATGAATACAATTGAATCATTTTTATTGAATTATCACTATTTTGTATGGATACAAAGAAGGAGTGAAATTAAATCTACAATTTAATTGAAAACTTTACTTTTATTTGCACTCATTAATTCAAATATGTTTATTACTTTACGGAAAAGTAGGAAACAAATGGGAGTGTTTCAAGTTTAATGTGCCTCGAAAAAGTCAAATCGATGGTTGTTCCAATCGAGTGGAAGAGAGATAGATGCGGCGCAAGTGTACAATGAGCGTAAAGGGACACAGCGTAACGGGACAATGTACGTAACGGGACAATTTTTCGTGCGTGCAGCCGGCGTTCATCGATTTATTAGACGTCACGTCAAAAAATATTTGTAGTTATTATTTTAGTTTTATCTTAAGCACTGCACGCCCATCCCTGAGTTGGGTGTTTGCATATTTCGTAACGAAATGCCTAGTTTGTAAGTCATTTATCTTTTTTCTGTCTTAGTTTCTTAGTTTTTTAGGTGCTGACTGGCGGCGGAGTGAGTGGTCAGTGTAACCACTCACCACCAGGGGCGCCTGCGTCACTGGTCAAATATTCCAGATACAAAATAAAATACAAAGCGGACCACGAGTCCAAGTGCCCAACCCCCGCATGGTAGACTCTTTTCTACTCTGTCCAACACTTCATCCAGACCATCCTCTGTCTCCTGTAAATTCCTACACGTAATGCATGCCAATTTGCATCCCGCATGAATGTGCCCAGGGTTTTTCCTGTGTCTATGCAGGTTTTACCTGGGTCCAACCTATCTCTAGTTATAGTCTAGATTTAAGAGTGAGGGGAGTTAGTCATGGCGCCAATCGTTGCCATGGCTGGCCAATTCCCTCCTAGCACACATGATGCATGCGACCCTCTCCCTGCATGGCTAATTCCAGCATGACTAGGCGTCTAGGCTTCGGCCTGAGACGCACCTAGGTCCCTCCCTAACCCGGACCCCTCCAAAATACACTTAGTTTTAGTTAGGTTAGGGAAAAAAAAGACATTAAGACTTTAAAAACCAAAAAATAAAAAAAAATAAAAAACCAAACTGAAAAATAAAAACGAAATAAATAAAATAAAAAAAACAATAGTTTTAGTTAATCTAAGATTTTATCTTCAGAATAATTTTTTGAGACATGCACGCCCGGCCTCTGAGAAACCGGACCATCCTCTGTCTCCTGTATTCTCCTACATTTAATGCATGGCAAACTTGCTCCCCGCATGACAGTGCCCAGGGTTTTTTCCCTGCGTCTATGCAGGTTTTACCTTGGCCCAACCCTATCTAGAAGTTTAGTCTAGAATTAAGCGTGAGGGGAGTTAGTCATGACATCAATCACTGCCATGTCCGGCCAATCCCCTCCTAGCCCACGATGCATGGCTAATCGCAGCATGATTATTAGGCGTTAGGCTTCCAGTCTGAGACGCACCTAGGTCCCTCCCCTAACCCGGACTGATTAGGAGAAAAAAAAATCGTCGCTGAGATACGAGTGAAGGCCTCCTTATCGGGACAACACAGTGTTGCCAGATGTACCAGAATACTGGTACACGTACTCAGATTACAACGTCTGTACCCGGTACCCGAGAAGATCCATCCGGGAACGCAAATATACCAGAATATAAGAAAAAATAATAATATAGTCAAAAAAATTTTTGAACAATATTCACTTGGAATGGAAAACTAATTAGGGAGAAAAACATTCTTAGTCCTGACCGTAACGTACCCCTGCCTTTTTGAAAACAGTCTCGGCAACGCTGTGGAGAACCACAGAGATCAAGTTGCAGCTAGTATCAAGTAAACAGTACGGCTGCGACATCAGGATCAGGGAATCAGGGATATCTCGGCTACACTATTAAAGCACAACACAAATTTACGTCGCCATATTTACATTACAAACAATCTTTATAATAATTTTACACAAATATTTTCAGACGTGGCTGGAATAGTGGTATTCAAAGTATAGATTACCAACCACCCCCCCCCCCCCCCCCCCCCAAGACGCATAATCCTACGCACGGTCCTTAGCAGTAGAGCCAATATTGCATTTAAACTATGAAAGGTTATGTGGTCACCCTATTAAGAAGATTGAACAGAACAGTGTATATGAATTTTTTTTTAAACAAGACAGCAATATTTTGTTTTTATACTTTTATTTGTTTGTAACTGAATGACAGCCGGACTGAGAACTTCTTGTCAGTCGGGAATATGGGTTTAAAATGGCCATACGCCTTTCCTAGTTCACACTGGGTGCCGTTAAAAACACTCAAGGATAGACGACAAAGATGAATACGTTGATCAAACACAGGAAGAACAAGCCAATGTCAGCTGTTGTCAAATGAGAACTGGCCATTATCAGCTGATGTCAAATGTTACATCTCTAGACAGCACAGAGAATTCCGTGGAATGAACTTCGACAAAATTACAAGACAAAGACTCTTTATTAGTATAATTTTCACGAGAAAGTATTAGTTAGGAACTTTCCAACAAATGATACCTCTTTAATTATACCTCGGGCCTTTCTTGAAGTTTTCAGTGTTTTGCCAGCGCTAGTTATTTATGAGCGGGCTTTGTTTGAATATTCATGACCAGTTCCCCTTTCCTCCCCTTCTCCGTACTCTGTTGGAAGCCAGTGTTTACACTCCGCTTCCCCCACTCAAACTTCTCTTCCCCCCCCCCCCCCTTCTCGGTGAAACCAGCTCCGAGCATATAAACTTGATAATCACACAGCTTATTGGTGGGAGGTCAGAGTGTACGGTTACTATCCGACCTGAAAGCATGCGCTCGTCAGTCACATACGTGTAACAGGGGTAGCCAAGGTGTGGCCACTCGACTGTTTCCAGCCGACCAAACGACTGATGAATAAGTGCACTAAAACAGAATTCAGCATGGCCATGCGATTCTAAAATTTCAAGAGGAGGGATGTTTTGCTCTTTGAAGTTCTATTGTTTGAAAATTAACGTAAAGAAACACGACATAATTGAAAGGAAGGTGTTTGTAATTTTTTATATGACCACACAATTAAAAATTCCGCATGTTATTCACTTCCGCGGTTTTTTTATTCCAATGACATGTAAAACATTAATTATTTTTAATTAAGTGTTCAAGAAATCGTTGCGATAGTTTTGACTGTACTAGTTCAAAATATCAAATCAGTTTAACGTCCGGTTACAGACAAATTTTCATGTTCACAAAATTTTCTTTCCAAGTCGTCCTCTGCAAACAAACAAAAAAAGAAAAAAGAAAAGAAGATATAAAGTGTCTTCACTAAACACGTTGAGAGGGAAAATAATTACCACTCTTTCTTTCGCTTGGCACGGTAGACGTCCAATTAGCGTTTAATTGAGAGTCCTCTGAGGATGAAAAGTGAAAAGGAGGGTGGGGGGGGGAAGAGAGAGAAATGGATTGGATGACTGGATGATGAAGGCGATCGTTAGAGCAAGTTCACTCTGACGAATCGGCCGACTAAACGAAAGAAAGACGTTTACACGGCACAGTTTGATGACCGACTTCAGTTCGCAGTCTTGATGCCAGCGCGCCCAATCTTCTCGACGAAATGAAGAACCCGAGGTGAAGACGACCGCTAGTCGCTGTGAACTGCTTGCAAAGCAGTCCCTACAGTCTTAGTCAGAATTATACTGACAAACTTTGGCTGCAGTCGGAGATGAAGAACTACTAACTTCAAATAATAAGAGAAAGTTTTCAATACGGAACACTGTGCCTCTGGTTCATATAAACCACCGCAAAACATGTCGCTGTCGTAATGTTATTTCTTTGAAATAGTTGGGGGGTTACAAAAGTGAGAAAAACGTTACGAAAATAAATGTGTTACCCTTAATTATTTCAGTGTTATGAAGTCTCTTCACGAAAACGACACGTTTACGGTAGTTGTAAATATTTGTATGTTTAGACATCATCTAGACGCTTAGAATATCATCTTGATACGTTCTCTACTATTCGCAATGAAAAACAAAAAGGTTGTTCAGAGCCATTATCAAAGGCGCATAGCAACCTTAAGATCATTTGTCGCAAAGAAAATACGGTTCGAAGTTTGTCGGCCGAATTCCGACTCATCCTCTACGAGATGCACATGCAGAGAGGAGCTCGTGGGTTAATTCCGGACTGGCAGCCACTCGTGTATAACGCACACGCAATACAAGAGCGTCACAGAAGCAGACTTGGCAGCAATCTTCGCTGGGGCGCCATAAAAAAAAAAGCGAGTTATCGTCTCCTCGACCACTTACTGTTTTTTCTTTAAATCATGATTTTACTTTGATATGCGTAGTTCAACTGTGTAAAGCCCCTATCACACGATGGGAAGTTTCCTTGACAGCAGATGTGGATTGATCTGCGGAAAAATCAACAGGGCGCAGGTCGTTTTCATGGACATTTCTTGCAATAGGTCGTGTTCGGATTTCTGTGGAATGTTTCGTAGATGGTGGAAATTTTGTCCAATCAGAACGAAGAAGTAGAGTGCCCCTAGCGTTAAAAAGTGTAATTTGAGGGATGTTATCTTAATTATTTATTTGGAACTCGGTGAACATGTGGTCCGTTGAAGCAGTTACAGTATAATGCGACAATAATGACAAACACCCATATCCCATAACTCAAAAAGTATTAACTTATAAAGTAAAATAATTCGCACAAGCTAGGCCCACAATTCTACATGTGATAGTTCCTTCCATGGAGACCTGGCTAGCAGTTTGGCTGGATGCTTCTAGCGGAGTCTTTACGAAATCTTCCATTGTGCGATACAGGCTTTGAGATAGAACTACGAGTAACACTCAAATATTCAAAATTTTCGAGTTTATGAACCAAGTGTGCCTTGCATGATTTATGCTCTACTCAAATTTCGGTTTAAGTAAAAATTAAGTAAATTGGTTCTGCTGGTATTTAAATGATATAACTTTCTATATATCCATCAATAACAACAATTCCTCCTTGTTTAATGCTAGCTCAGGAGTCCCTCAGGAAATTACATAGTCATCTCTACTTTTAAATATTTTATTGATGACATTTCTCAAGTTCTTGTTCACTCTACTGGGGTCCTTCTTGCGGATGACCTCAAAAATTATACAAAAATTACAACACTCCATGATTGTCTTCTACTTCAAAACGATATAAACGAAATTCATGATTGGTGCAATATGAAAAGTTACTCTTCACAATAAAAAATTATCTCTTTTATCTTTTATATTTTATCTTGGATAATTTTAAATTCTAAATTATTTATTCATCAGCATGTGGAACATTTATTTTCTAGTTCCCGAAGAACTTTAGCCCTAATTAAGTACAGCACTTTTCACGCTACTAATTCTGACTCAATTCTCTCACTTTATTTGTCCTTAATTATATCAAAATAAGAACACTGTTCATTGATATTGGATAACATTAACACATCTGATTGCGATAAAATATAAGACATACGAAACAAAATTATAAAACTAATAACACAAAAGAATTTCCCGCAACCCACTTTAACATCCCTTTCAGATCGTGGAGCTTTATTAGATTCAATTTTGAACATAAATGTTATAATTTAAAAATTAATTACACACCCATATTTTAGATAATAGTGACCTTAGAATTTCCCAATTTAACAGTCACATCTTATCAACCCTGTGTACAGTTAAAAATAAAATGATATTATTTATATATTTATTTCAAATTCAAATAAATGTGATATGAATTTTTATAGTAAAAATAATTATATTTCGTATCTTTTCACTTTCAATTTTACATTATTGTACTCCATTAAGTTTTATGTCTTGCTGCTTACTTACCTTACTACTTTATAATAATATTTTTTTACGTATTAGGTATATTTGTCTGTTTATTTGTATGTCTTGTACTTTGTTTATTGTTTCTTTATTGTTATTTTATGTATTTGGGTGTGCATTTTGTAAATGTCGTACCCACCGCCAAAGTCCCGGGACTGTTGGTGGGCATGGGACAAAATTTAAAAATAAATAAAATTAATGTTCGTTACTTATTGATACCTCTCGTAAACCAGGTCGTGAGCCCCCACGCCAATTGTATTTGAGTGAGACGGGGAGAAGGAAAAAGTGTTTTGTGAATACAGACCATACTAAATATTATGTGCTGACAACGATATTATTATGTAGGGTTACACGAGGTGACACATAAATTTCGTTGTCACTCGTAAATTTGTTTGGACTACAAAATTATGTTCTTGTTTCTGCAACATATCTGGTCAAGAGTCTGTACAGAGAAAAATATATATATATTTTTTTTACCCACCAAGTGGCTTGTCAGTGACAAATTGTTTTGGTCGTCAGAATTAATGATTTCTTTTTTTGTGGCCAGGAAATTAATTTGTTGCTACTACAAAACATTAAGTAGGGTCTATATTGACCAAATTATTTTGTCGTGACCAACAAAAAAAACTGTTTACGTCCGTGTGTTCTGTCCGCCCTGTCCTTGGCTGCCGGCGAGAGAAGAAACGAGCGAGAAAGCAAGCGGCGCGCACAGGTTCAAGAAAAACATCGCGATTTCAAAACTACTCAAGATATCCGAGCGGAGTCTGCTTACGAAAAGCATTTAAGAATTCTCTGAGGGCTGTAAAGTACTTTTGATTTCGGATTAAGTTTTTAAACTGTGCTTTTAGAAGAGTTTAAATGGCTACAAAGCGTGTTTCTCAGAGTAATGTTTAGGCATAAATCAACCAGCACATTATTTTTGAAAGCACTTAAGGGCCTTAAAGACCTTCATCTTCATTTCTCCGCCATATAATGTTAAGGTCACCGCTCAAATTTCACAGTTTTTCTGTGACGACGAGAAGACTGCGCGCCAGCTCAGAGGCTACACCGCGCTAGAAGCACCAGCGAGCGTCGCGCTTATCATCCCGCCTCACTAACACACATACATCCCGACCAGACGGCCCTCTTAAGTCTATTGTAACGTCGTAACTCGTTCTGGCCATGACTAGTCATTTTTATACGGCTTTCTTTCTCTTTCTCTCTCACACCATCCCCCCCCCCCTTTTTTTTTTCCAACTCCTAGAGATGAATACGAAGGGAATGAACAGCGAACAAAAAAACATATCTCAAGCTAGGTTCTGTGGTTTTCGGATTATAAAAGGGTTCTATTATTATTTATTATTATTATTTTCAATTATAGTTTTGGATATTTTTTTTATTTTCATGGATTCTCATGTTTAAGTGTTTGTTACTTCCATCATGAAAAAATATATAATAACAATTGGAAAATGAGATTCGCCCATCTAGGCATTTGCCAGTTGTCGAGAACTGTAGTTGAAAAGGATCGATGGCGTATTCAGAACTAATTCTAAAGAGGGAGAGCAACAAGGATATTTCTTAAAATATATTCTGTGCATTAATGCATCGCTCTCGTAAAACTACCCAAGAACCAATTGTTTGCGTAGAGCCATTGTCATTAATTGTAATTTATAGGAACTGTAGTGGTTCTGAGTGCTCCATTAACCACCCTACCCCCCCCCCCCCCCCCCTTTTCCATTGTGCACAACTCAACGAAGTAACACCCATTATTCCCCCTACAAAATTTTCACGCTATCTTTTTACTTGGCATTAATTTTATAAAGAACGTATTTTCCCCAAAATCTATCTCATTTTAATCTTTCCTTAAGACGTAACTTGTAGAACGCCATTTCGGTTTAACCGAATGCCTTGTTAAAAAAATAGTTTCTCCTGGAAATACAAATTGGTGTTTAGCATTGAATTATTAATTTTTTTTCAAACTGACTAAAACTGAAACAATACTGATAAATATAAACTATTTATGATATTTGATAAATCAACAAGCTCTTAAAAAAATTAAAAATTATTTTTAAGTAACGATTTTGTAAAAAGTAAGGTTTTTAATGTTAAAAAGCTGGGAAGTGCTCTGTACTGCAAACTAAGAGTGAGACACACTATATAGTTACTGCGAACCCGCAGATACTCGCGTACTCCTGCGAGAGCCAATCACGTCGCTTGACCAGATGTTTTGCAACCAATGAATATTGCTCGGAGCAAAGGTGCGTGGATTCCACATCGCAGGTGCTTGTACCGGATCACGGGAACAGTTCAAGGATGACGAAGCTTCGTGGTCGCAGGGTGCTCATAAACACCAGAACTTTAACGACTCGGTGTTAAATCATGAGTCACACCGAGAGTTAGCGGTCTTATGCGTTGTGAAACGGAAAGGCTGTATATTGGGAGCGACGAAAATTATTAAGGGGGAAGACCTTAAAACGAAAAGACCGAAAAGACCGAAAAAACGCAGTATTGGTTTCAAAAGTTTTTATGCCATAATAATTTTTTGAGATTTAAAATTGGAAACTTGCAAGGCAGAGATTATATTCTAAGATATTTTCAAAGCCCATAGAGTCTAGTGACAGTATTATTACTAGATACCAGAAAAAAATTTGCGGGATCATAGACTTATAGGATAAACTCCACATTCCACTGCATACTCGGGGGAAAAATGTCACCTGTTCATTGACTGCTGACTTGTGAGACGTCTCAACTGTGTTGCCCGTAATGAGGCACTTTCTTGGTTTAGGATTTCTCATTGGCTCACAATTTTCCAGATAAAATATGGGCCAACAGAAGCGGTACAAAGGTGTGCTTTTTTGAAGTGAAAACTTCTTTAGCCGCGTTGAACGATTTTTGGTAGGGGCAAAACTTATGGGTTCGCGTCACCGACATGCTAGTGATATAATAAATACCAAAATCATTTTCTTACGTACATTGTGACGTATTATTTATGTCATATTAATAATTTAAAAATAAAGTTTTCAGTTTTCACTTCTGTCGACAGTCCCCATGACTACCTTATAATTTTTTTAAAATTTTATTTTAGTCTTTCACGAAATAAATCCGGGAATTTTTCCGGTCAATAATAATTCACTAGCCAACAAACTCTACTCCCTTCTGAGTCCACGTTTACTCAGGTCACAACGAAACACAGAACTCGGGAGTAGAAGTTGGAACCCTGTGTTGTTTTAGCCCTTTTTATCGTTCTAAAAATACAGTTCAAAAACGAAATACGGGAACGGAACTACCCATCCGCCCCCGGCATTTTTTTTTTTTTAATGCTGTTCTTAAACAGACACCACTCGGCTATCTTGAGCAGTAGTTTTCAAATCGTTTGGTTTCGTCTGTAGCTCTGCTCACCGTGTGTGTACCCGGGTAAGCGGGACACTTTAATGTCAACAGATTTGCAAATGCGACTTTATTTACTGACGTCAGACGCTTGTACATACAGAATCCCAATGCATTTTGTTCGTCGGCTGCTGCCACATTTTACCTACTGTCCAGATTGCACCATGTCTGAATCGTAAGAACTCCGATGTTATGTTATTCGATATTTTTTTTTTCTGGTGGGTTATGTCCAATTTACCCACGGCTAGGGCCACGCACTTTTCGTGGAAAGACTTCCAGACCGGCGGTGAGCTGATAACCTTGCAGCACTGTGTGTGTTTCGTGGTTGGCTCTGTTTATTTCATGTGTACGTCTACTGTCAGCACACCGTCCACAGCCTCCCAAGTGCGGGAGCACTGTTCGGCCGGGCGTTCTCAACCGAAAAATTTGAAGAAAAAAAAAAACCTTTTTGAAGAAAAAGTTTTGAAGCTAAACTAAAACTTAAATTTCAACGATAGTTTTGGTAACTTATCCTCAGAATTGTTTTTAATATTCTTATTACAATTCGAATAAATTACGGTCACATTATACAATCGGATCCATCCCTGTATATATATATATATATATATATATATATATATATATATATATGTGTGTGTGTGTGTTTGGGAGGGGATGTGGCAGCACTCAGAGAAAACCCCACTTGCGACATTCGCCACGTTTCAGTATTTGAATAAAAACCAGGAAGTAGGAAAGGGGGGCACAAGTATTCGCCTTTTGTCTGGTAAGTCTGAATATCCATTGTGTGAAATGTACTTCACAGTCTGACGGTGATGGAAAAATTGTGAAGGGGAGGGGGGAAATAAAGTAGTCCTCAGAATTTTAGACACACTCGAGATACGGCCTAGTATTACAGACCTTCTACTGTAGGTACGAGAGTACTCGAAAAGCACTCGGATTTGGGGAAGGTGGGGGGGGGGGGGAATAGAACAGGGAGAACTACGATTGTGTGCATTGTTCATGACACCCTCTGAGATACGAACCAGGGTTTTGAATTAGTTAGATGAGTGTGATTAAAAAATCTGAGAACGATCTGTTACTGCCTGGTAAATCAGCGAGTTCCGCTGAACACACAAGTATTAAAAAAGTAAAAATTGCCATACTGATAAATAATATAGCTTCAGTCAGTGATATAAACTATATCAAGAACATGTCCTGTGAGAAGTGGAGGGGACAAGGAAGAAGCGGCTACCCTCCCCCTTTTCTTTTCTTTTAGAATCATCACGAAAAGTTGTTCTTTGATCATTGCTTATCAAAAAAAAATGGCAATTAAGTACTATCACGATTAATGTGAGTTTTATGAGTAGAATGTTTAAATATTCATATTTAATTATTTTTAATATTCCCCTCTCCCTTCCTCCCCCCACCAAAAAAAATTCATGTATCACAATGCACGTGGTGTGAACATTTTTTTCAATGTTTTTTTTTGGGTGGAATGTGAAATTTAATGACAAGTGAGAATAATTGAACTTCAGTAATTAGTGCGAATTTTTTTCAGTATTAAACGTGTCAGCGGGAGCGATAAAACGTTCTATAGTTATTAGTGTTAGTTTGGAACCAGTTTTTTAATATATGTCTGATCATAGAGTTTAATGGGAAAAGAACCTCTCGCAACAGTTTTTTATAGTTCCCCCTTTTTTCCCCACCCAGCTTGACATTATGATACCACGGATGCTTTTATATTCCCCTGCCGGAAAAATATAAACCTCCCTGTTCATTGTGTTTCAAAAATAAAAAAGGTAGGATGGGGGCATTGGGTCAGCGACACTCTTAAAACTTGCCGTTCCCCATAAAGTTGGCTTGCCTGACGTGAACTATAAGGTTAGATATAAATCAAGAGGTGTTATCGTTTTGTTAGGTTGGGAGCAGTGTTACATGGTGGGTTTACGAGTGGGGTAGTTGCCCTATGGGGTCGGATTTTCCTTTTCTCGTTTTCAGCAGAGGCTAGACTTATTTATTTTAATTTAATGCACTTGCAGGTGGAGAGGTAAATGTAATACGCCCTCTCTCACACTTAATCACATTACTGATTAACTACCATTGTATTCGCTATACAAAAGAAACAATCTTACATTATAATAATAGACTTCAACAATAAAAAAGTAAATCGCTTGAAAACAAACTTAAAAACTAATTATATTTTTAAAAACAAGAGTTAGTTAAACATTACATAATTATACCAAATACTAATTTACATATTACTCTAAATTAAGTATCGGCATATTCTTGCTGCATGTAAATTATCAGAAAATATTATACGTTGCCAATCGGAGACAAAAAAAAAATGAACTGACATTACATTAACATTAGTGACCCCACAGATCCATGCAATACGTAAGCCGTAAAGCGATCATGCTCTGTACGCGTATACAATTATTGCGTTACCAATACACCAGCACAACAATCATTTGAAAACAAAAATTCTGATGCTCATTTCAGTATCTTCGTGTCGGTGTAGGTATATACATACGCATATAAATATGTATTTAACGTATGTGTGCACGTCAATACTAAACAAATTTAAGTTTTGTAGCTATAAAAAGAAAAGGAAAGTCTTGTTGGCATGTCTCGTGGGAACTACAGGAGATGCCACGATAATGATTACAAAGAAATTTTCTTCAGAGTTAGGTATGTTTAGGAGCATGCAGATTTCGCGAAAAGATTTCGAGACTATAGCTGAAAGTTAAAACACTGTAGCACCGTCTGTGTTTCGTGATTGGGTGAGTTTCTCCCAGGTATACATATCGATTGTAACAACACCAATCACAGTGATTCAGTGCAGAAGTAAACGCGTCCTGAGTGGCTCGGTAAAACAAGGCGACGACTTCTCTCGCAGACGGCCGCCAATCATAAGGAAGAAACCACAGGTGCGGGTACACATTGTTGCAGTCTAACAAGTGTTCAGATCTTTTCGCGAAAAATGCCTGCCCTTAGGTATGTTATTATTTCCACGTAAAATAAAATTCAAAACCAATTCGCTCATATTCAGTAAGGAACATGCATACAAAAATGTAAATTCCAAATATTCCCAATAGGCGGTAACTTTTAAATCAGTAAATGGCAAAGTTAAAATATACGTTGTACCGTGTGAAATGGCCTTGTTAGCGCGGATACAAGTGTACTTGTCGAAAGTTGGAAATGGCCTTGAGGCAAGTCTGTTCATTGTCTCGATCGTGTCAGTACACAGCTTGCTCAACCACTTGTTAATATTTCAAATCACGATTTCTGTTTGGGAAACGAACCACGCAGCCGGGTGCCAAGACAAAGGAAGGATTTGGCAAATGCGTTTAGTAACAGCTCGGGAAACAAATACACTCTTGTTCAATTGAGTAGTTATTACCATTACGCATCTAGATGAGTGTAAACAAGGGCGTATTCAGTGAGAGACACGGTAGTTCAGCTACCCCTTTCAAACATGAAAAAAAAAAAAAAAAAATACAGAGCTGGAGTAATGACATTTTGTAACTTATTATCGTATGATATATTGTTCAATTTATTTAAATTAATTAATGTATTTGTTTATTATTTTATAGCACCCCTATTTCCAATGAAACAGACTGAATCGTCAAAAATGCCCGTATTCGGTTTTGAGCTGGCTACTCGTGAGCTTACGTACGGAAGTTTTTTTTTTTCTTGGAGGATGTACTTTTGTATCGTAACAAAAACCGTTAAAAAATAGTTCGAGTCATATGATATTTTTATAGCGATACTCGAAATCATTCTTCGCGTGACCTGTGAGCGTTTCTTCCTCGCAAACGGTGCATTGTAATTTTTTTTTAAATTGAACGGAAATATTCATGCAAAAATTACAGATACTTAAATTTGTACATTTAAATGAAAACAACTGTATCACTACAAAATAGTGTTCGTAGTAATACTGGGCTCGGATTATCACCCGGGCATTAATATTGCTTTGCTACGTTCTTTAAAAGATTCACGCAATTGGGGAATTTTGATTTAGTGCAATTTCTTGGACGTACGCCATTGCAGTTTTTGCACTGTTTGTCATAGGAAAAATTCGTAAGTTCAAAATAAGAAATAAAATATGAAAACGTAAACCCACAGAAAACAAGCCTAAATAAGCTGATGAACAAATAATTCCAACGATCAGGGGCGCAACAACAGGAGGGGGGGGGGCAAGGGTATTTTGCCCCCCCTCTGAAACCTTGAAGTGGGGGCAAACGGGGGCAAAGAAAGTGCTGTGTAATCAATTTTTAGAAAATAAAACTGCTTAAATAGCACCATTTTCCACCTTGAAATACAAATTTTCCCGGGGGAGGACCCCCGGACCCCCCGCTTCAATAGGGGGGATCGATGATTCTTTATAAAAAGGTATACTGCCCCCCTTTTGGAAATTTAGTTGTTGCGCCCCTGCCAACGATGACCCTAAACAGGTATCATGGACCACACAACGACTACAGCACAGACGAACACATTCAAACTTATACCATTAGACAGCACAAGAATTCCGTGGAAGGAATTTAGTCATGAAAAAATAATAATAATAACAGCACAGACGAACATAGTGGGCTAACAATGACGAGACAGTTTCAAAAATAACCGTAAATGCAGACAGACAACGGAACACGGACGCTAGTCTTTGAGCACTTTGCCAGACATACGTAATCAATCATCTAACCTCGGTTATGAGCAAATTCATGTGTTCTCATGTTGTTCATGTTGCAAATACATTAATAATACGAAATTCGGACCCGAAATTTAACGTATAATTGTTCTTAAATAATGCCGAGCGGGATAAATACACGCAAATAATGTTTGAAAATACATTTCTGAACGCGGATCACACTTAGTTTCCGCTCACACCGCCTGAATTCGCTGCCGGAGCAGCTATCTCGACCATTGAATTTTTCCATTTTTCCATTTTCAGACCGAGATTTTAAACTATGTAATGAAACAGTTATGGGAAAAAAGGCGTAAAAGACTTGAAAAAATACCAAACCTCGGCTTTGGACCTGATTTTCAACAAAAAAAAATAACTGCAACAAAAATATTTCCCAAATTCCCATGCCAAACTTTCCTTTGCAAAACTCAGTTTTACAGTAACTTAAAAAAAAAATCACTGCATTATACAGTTTAGTCTATAATTTTTGCGCTCTATGTCTTATATCTGGCCACAAAGCAAACCGGTACAAGAACAGCGCTAATGGCAGAAATCACGTTTTTGAAAGCGAGAGTAAATGTCCACTAAAATGGATGGAGACACGCTGTAGGTACAGACCGGAAAAATTCGCGGATTCATTTCGCGATAGGCTAAAAAAAAATCCCCTTCCTCCCCCCCCCCCCCCCTTCCGGTCAACGGTACCTTTGTACCGCTTCTGTGGTTTGGCCCATATTTTATCTGGAGAACTGTCAGCCAATGATAAACCATTGAAAACAAGAAAGAATAACCCCCCCGAATCACACACGGACAGCCCAATAATTGAGACTTGGCACACAAGTCAACAGCCAATGAATGAACAAGTGACGTTTCCCTGAGTAATGCCGATGATGACTTGATGGGAGTCCATCCCAGAGGTGAGGTCAATGAACCCACGAACCATTTCCCCGCCTCCCTCCTCGACGGTCTCTAGAAATCACCCGTCTGTTGGTTCTTCCGCGGAAGAAAAAAAGAAAGGGAAAGGATGATGTAAAGGTGAAGCCGGGGAGGGAATAGCGCGGCGCGCGGAGTGGTTTCTCCGCACAAGAGAGGCCGTGAACCCGCGACTCCGGACGATGGTCCCGGGAGAAGGCAAGCGACACCACCCTTGCCGTCAGCAGCTCTCCCGAGTGCAGGGAGTGCTCGGGGGGGGGGGGGGGGGGGGGGGTAAGAAGGGTTAAGAACACCTCCACCGGGCGAAACCCGAGCGGCTCCGAAATCGCCCAGCGCGGACCGCAAAAAAAGAAGAAAAAAAAGGCATGTAGTCATAGAATCCTCCTCTAGTCGACAGACAAGATTGCAGACTGTTGTTGACTTTCAATTACCTGTACCAACACCGACAGAAGATAGGGGCAGGAATTTTTCGCGAAAAAGTCTCAACGCTTATATCAGCAGGGACTGGAAAAATTCGCGTATTCAAAGACCTCCAGGATAGACTCCACGATCATGTGCATACTCGGGGCAAACGTCACCTGTTCATTGGCTGCTGACTTGTGAGGCGTCTCAATTGGGAGACTCGTGATTCGATACTGCTTTGACTGAGGGTCTGTAATTGGCCCACAGTCCTCCAGGTTAACAATGAACCAATAGCAGACGTTGCATACAAATAGAATTATTTGCAATTTAGCATGTCTTGAAATGAATCCGCGAATTTTTCCGGACTCTGTTTTTCAGACTTCAACAAGGTACACCCGCGCTAGCGGTTTCTTCCTTGTGATTGGCGGCCTGTCTGCGAGAGAAGTCTTTGCTTTGTTTGATCGAGCCACCCAGGACGTGTTTGCTTCCGCACTGAATAGCAGTGATTGGTGTTGTAACAATCGATATGTACCTGAAATAAACTCACCCAATCACGAAACACAGACGATGCTACAGTGTTTTAACTTTAAGCTAGTCTTGAAATCTTTTCGCGAAATATGCATGCCCCTACCCACGGATGAAGAGACGGGAAAAATTCTAGGTTTTCGATGACCTCTAGGATGGACTCCACATATACTCAGGTATACATCAACTTTCCATTGACTGTTGACTTGTGAAACGTCTTTAACTAGGTAGACACGGCACTCCTTTGGTAAGGTCTCTCAATGGTCGTCCAGATGACCGGTGTAGCAGAAGTAGAGCAAAGGTGTGTATAGGGACTGGAACAAATTCGCGGTTTCAATGACCTCTAGGGATAGGCTCCACTCTACTCTATGTAATCGGGCATGTTACACCTGCTAAGTGGCTACTGACTCGTAAATTATGTTAACATGAGTGGTTTTTGATTCTGTACTTCTTTTTTCGAGGGCTTTTTTTTTTCATTGGCTCGGAGTCTTTCAGATTAACTGTGACTCAATCACAAAAGCAGCATAAAGGTAAACGTATTTGTATTCCAGCTTAGCGAACGTATGAGCATTTGAATTTTTAGCTATTCGAGATGCGTAACCGCGAAATTTTCTGGACCCTAATAATTTAAGTACTTACAAAAAAAATACTAAAATGCATCGGAGTTTACTATCGAACTGAACACGCGGAATCTTCTACGGAGCATTTCATATAATCTGAGCACTTTTAAATTCGATTCATAGACCGTGTTCATTTGTTCGTTTTTTCCACATTACTTTTATTTAAGGGCTATTTATAAAATTTTAACGCAATACCGCTCTTCCATTTTTGTTCTGCAACATATATTTCCAGCATGTATTCACTTACTGTAAAATCATTGGTGTCAAAACGCTCGCAATTACAAAAAATTGCGTGCCTTTTTACACCCATAATATTACACTACGTATCGTTTTAAAATTTCGGAGTTAGCCCTTAAGTAATAATAATGACGATGAAATGTAAAAAATCTAATAGCGCGTGAGACCGATCCGTAAGTATTTTTTTTCCTTCGGGAAAGCGAAAAAGTTCTTTCTAATGAGTTGAAATATACGGAGATACTTGACACACAATACATTGTGCATTTTGTAATCCTACAATATATGATACGGGTAGGAAAGGCAGATTCGTATTCCAAGGTATTTTTTTGAACTCGTGATAGCTATATTTTCCTTGCAGGAAGGCGACCATTCTCTGCAGTCTGCTGTTTCTTTGTGCTTTGGTGGCGCTGGCAACGTACCCTACATTTCAGGGTTCCGATTTCAACCAACTATCAAGTTCCAAGTTTTTTTTTTTTTAATTCGCCTCAGCACGCGACCACGAAAAACTTTCAGCAGTCACGTAGCCCTTCAAGACAGCAAAGCACGCGATAGCAAAGCGCCCGCACACACAAAAACACACACACACATTATTAACCCTCCCTCCTTCAGGAAGCGTAGAGGCGTTGAACTGTTGAACCCGTCGCACCACGTTCCACCGCTCGAACACAGGACTTATACATCATGCCATGTTACGTGGGGAGTGAGGAAGAGGCATCCCCTCTGTAATAACTTTGAATATATATATATATATATATATACTGTACAGAAGTCGCCAGCCCAGGTTAAAATTTCTAATACGGTTTTGAGGTAGTTGGTTAATTCACCGCCGCAATCGCCACCATCTCTAGGGCATCGACTTGTGGTGGTCCCTAGCGGACAAGTGTCGAACTCTTCAAACACCCCTTCCCCCTCCCGTTGAACGACGTTGAGCTGCAGTGAATGATGGATGAGGGGTGCGGGGAATGACAGCGGGTGACAGCGCTGCGCTCTAACGTGTAAATAACAACTAAGACGATACAGGGCGTTACGGCAGCGCACTGCAGCGGTGAAGTTCCCAAGCTGCTCATCATACGCTTTTGAAAAACGTAGAGTAAATCCTATCCACTCGCGACTTCTATACAGTATATATATTCAAAGGTAATAATCCCTTATTCCTGCCCCTTCCCCACACGCCTTCGTCGTCCATTTATCATATTCTTTGGTTTTTTTTTCAATGAATTTTGTATTATCCATCATTGGAAAGAGACAGAAAACATTTTGCGGGTTTCGACTTCCTCTAGGATTCACTCCATGATCCTCTGTGTACCAAGGGAAATCGCAATCTTCTCATTGGCTACTGACTCGTGACCCCCTGTTAACTGGAATGCTTTTGATTCGATACTTATTTCGTTGAAGATTTTTTCCCCCCCATTGGCCCAGAGTCCTTCAGTTAAAACTGTGGCCCAGTCACTGAAGCAGCAAAAAAAAAAAAAAAAAAGGTTGACGTGTTTTCATTACAGACTATTGCCAAATGATTCCGCGAATTTTTTTTTCGGTCTCAAGCATCATAGCTAGAGACCTGAAATTTTTTTTTATTGGATTCACGCCTTGAATGGACAAGAACCCTATTAGAAAATAAGAAAATTCAAATTACCTCACCACATGTGAAAGGTTATAAAATTCAAGTACACAAATTTATACCTTTTAGGCGCATTTGCTACTGGCTCACGTTTCATCTGGACGATTCTGGGCCCTCAGCCAAAGATGACACGAATCACTGGCAAACCAGTTGAGACTCATGCGTTAGCAGCCAATGAACTGGTGTTGTTTGCCCGAGTACACAGAAGACTGTGTAAACCATCCTGAAGTTAATCGAAAACGCGAATTTTTCCAGTTCAAGGATTAACCATCCTTGAATTCCTGCTAAAACTCGCGTTACTATTTGGAGACAGGCTGGACAGTTGGTCAATTACACATTCGCCGTGTATTTTTCATTGGATCGTGGACGTTTGGACACGCCCTAAATGGACAAGAAACCAATTAGAAAATAAGAAAATTCAAATTACCTCACCACATGCTATCCGGACATCAGCTTAAAAAAAAAAAAAAAAAAGTGGCGGTAGTAGCACACAATGAACAAAGCGACATTGACCTGATTTATGTACACGTGTACGTGCATCGAGTAAGTATAACCTGATGTAAGGAAATAAATGAAAAAAAAAATCTTGTTCAATGACTTCTAGGATAGATAGATTCCAGCGTCAACTGCATTGTCTGCGCACTTGTGTGATGCCCTAACTTAGTATTCCGTAATCTGATTCTTTTTATGAGTAACATCTTAGCTCTCTGTATATGGCATTTGGTGGGATTGATTTCGTGAGTGGAACGGAAGTCGCATGGAACATAAATGTGTAATCTTGCCGCTGTCATCTGTGGCGGATGGCGCAAACCAAAGTTCACTTAGCTAAAAAGAAACTTTTTAGTATTAACTGTTTAATGAATTTTAAGAAATTGGACAGTATTTTAATAAAATTCCTTAGCGATAGTCAGGTGCAAAGCCGGGCATTATTTTATTTTCTCAAGTCTTTTTCGCTTTTATTGGAGCCGTTTTTCATGATATATAATTTAACCTTTGGCTCTGCAAATCGAATGATTCGGTAGTCGATGTAAATGCTCCGGCAACGAAGTCTAGCGGCGGGTGCGGAAACTACGTGTGATTCGCTTCAAAATATGTAGTTGATAACACATTTTGCGTATATATTTATTACCTACGCTTGGCATTATTTTATAGAATCCTACCAGAGAAGCAAATGTATATATGCCTCAAGTCTAATTTGCTACCCAATGAATCAGCGGAATAATCGTGGCTTTACCTGTAACAAAAATTTTATTTTAATGGACGAAAAAAAATTACAAAGCGACTTTCCCAGTTCATTCGGAATTAATTTAGTAAAAGGGCTACAGGAATTCGACAAGAAATTGTTGGATTGGTACAAAATAATTAAATTATATCTTCGTGTATTTATTTTCGCAGACATTCTTTTTTTCAGATTCTACCTTCCGTTCTCTTCTCTCTCGTCCTCTCTTCTCACTTCCTTCTTTCTGGTAACGCGGATGAGGTTTGAAGAGATTCTCGAGATGATATTCTTCCCTAGCGCCCTTGAGAATTTTTTTTTATTCCAGGGAGAAGGAAAGGGGGAAAAAAAACCTCTCTCGGGAATCGATAGGCTTGATTCCTCTTTTATCCTTCGCTGCGAAGCAATTTCATCCAGAATCACTCGCTATGCTCCGTCCAAACATTGAGAAAGGACCGTCAAGCCCGGGGAGGAATAATAATTATGTCGGCCCCTATATACCCCAACCCCCTTTTCCCAAAAACCATCAATTAATGCAAGTTACAACATTCCAAACATCGAAATTAGAAAAGAAAAAAAAGAGGGTGTGCGTGTACTCCACACGCGACAGACGTGAAACGTCTTGCTTATTAGGTATAGATAGTTAAAAATTATTAGTCTTTTTTAATTGAACAAGAGATAATAATTGAGAATAGTAATAATGCGGGTATGATCGCAAATAATTAAAAACACTTATTTGTTCTAAGTGTGCCTTTACCCTGTTTAAACCTAAAAAAATTGGTTGTCTGTAAAGTCGGTTTACGGACGATAGTTTAATGTGACGTCATTATAACACATTGATGAAATGATTGCATACTTTTATGAATAAAATTGAATCATTTTTATTGAATTATCACTATTTTGTATGGATACAAAGAAGAAATGAAATGAAATGTAGAATTTAATTGATAAATTTACTTTTATTTGCACTCATTAATTCAAATATGTTTATTACTTTAACGAAGTGATTATTTTAACTATAACTTATATACATGTTTGCTATTTAACTTCTTCCAATCTGTGTTATTCTGTTAAGGATAGGACGATGATAGGAAAAGTAGGAAACGAATGGGAGTGTTTCAAGGATGATGTGAAGAAAAATGGCTTATCCAACACCAAAATGCAGTCAAAAATAATATATTTGCGCCACGGACTCTGCAGCAATGCTAGGAAGAACGGGTTAGCAAAGAGCAATGAAAATGTTACATTGAAATGCATGAAAACAGAATTACGCCACGGACTCGGTCGCAGTGCTAGGAGGTTCAGGTTAGCAAAGAGCAATATAGAATGAGCGTAACGGGACAATGTGCGTAACGGGACACTTTTTCGTGCGTGCTGCCGGCGTTAATCTATTTATTAGACGTTGTCACGTCAAAAAAAAAAAGAGGGCGTGCGTGTACTCCACACGCGACAGGAGTGAAACGTCTTGCTTATTAGGTATAGATAGATATAAATAATTAGTATTTTTTAATTGAACAAGAGATAATAATTGAGAGTAGTAATAATGCGGGTATGATCGCAAATACCTAATTTAAAAAAAAAAACTGAGGAGCAGACAAGCACAAGCAGCGTTACGAGAATTCCGTAGCATCACTGCTGAGTCATTTATACCTCTGCCCTGCCACCTCTCCTTCCAACCGTTACAACTAGCATATAGCATGCTACCCTACGAACCTAACCCCCCCCCCCCCCCCCCCCGTTTTTATGTCTTCCCATTCGACCGCTAGCGCATGCGTTGGAGAGTGGCGTCGCCGCTGACGCACTCTCCATCTTTACCGGTTCCCCCACCACGTATACCTACCTGTTCCCCTCATGCGATCGGAATTTTCGTCACGCTCGAACATTTTTAGCCCCCTCAGCCAATAAGTTCCAAATTAAAAAGATATATAAATATATATATGAAAACTTAAAAAGTTACATTGTCCGTATTGCACAACTTGTAAGGTTTCTCCAATGGATTTTACAAGCAATATACATTTTCGTCCTACCACCAGAAGCTTAAAAAAGATCTCGAAACTCAAAAGCCTCCCTCCCCTTTTTCCTTCCCCGTTAGCACGAGGATTTTACCCCACCCCCTCCCCCACCCAATCCAAATCCCTCCTATTGACAGCCCTGCATAGATATGCACTGAGAGAAAGAATTGTTTGCCTCAACAAAATATCTGTTTGCATACGGTAAATATAATTTGTTAATTCAAGCAAATATTTTGTAGTAGGAAAGATTCTGTTGACCTAACAAAAATATTGTTTTCAACTCACCTGTGTATTTGGTTAGGTGTAACAAATCATTTTTGTTAGGCTACTTACCAAGTTTGGTTAAGCTAACAAAGTATTTTGTTACAGCAAGTAAATATTTGTTTCGCCATATACAAACAAATATTTGTTTGATTCAAACAAATTTTTTTCTCTGTGTGGGATGGAGCAAGGTGGCCTAGTGAATGAGACATTGTGATTACTAAAGACCTGAAAACTTCGCGGTTTCATTTTTCGCGATATGTCAAAATCCAAATACTTGTACCTACGAACAGTCACAGTCTCTGCCGGTAGGCTCACAGTTTATCCAGAGAGCCCTGGCGAAAGAAAGATCAAATCAAATGCAACTTATTGAAAACTTCTCGCAGATCAGCAGCCAAACAACAGGTTAAGTACTTTTAACTCAGTACGTAGATGACTGTAGAGTATCTTCTAATGTCACCGAACCTGCAAATTCCCCCCCCCCCCCAGATATTGGCGTGTTCTAATTGTCTTTGTGTATTCGTCTTTGTTGTGCATTATTGAGGTTTTTCTATGACACTAGTGTAAGCTAGAATTGTTGTATGTAAATTTAATTATTTTTAATCAGTCAGTGCTTATAGTCACTGCCTATCAGAGACTGCTTAAGCTCAGCCAAAGTAAATGTGCCTGCGATAAGGAAACAACCGAGTGGCCAATCAGAAGCGGATGTATAATTTCTTAAATTAAGGCTGGAATGGGTTCGGGATCAAATCTTTTTTTTAAGTGCAACGTCTTAACTTTCGCTAGACAGCTCTTGGTAGAAGTAATTTCTTGAATGGAACGGAAATCGCAAGAAACGGACATGTGTAACCACGGTTCTGCCATCTGTGGCGGATTCCGTGAATCAAAGTTAACAAGAACAAAGGTTAACTTTAAAGTATTAACGGTTTAATGGTTTTTAACAAGATTGGCAGTGTTTTTATCAAAATTCCTTGTCGAAAATCAGGTCCAAATCCGGGGTTTAGTATTTTTTAAAGGTTTTTTTTTTCTTCGCTATTATCGGAGCCGTTTCATCGTGTTGTTTAAATTTTCGCTCTGCATATCGAATGATTCGATAGTCGATGTAGCTGCTCCGGCAACGAATTCTAGCGGCGGGTGCGGAAACTAGGTGTGACTGCATACAGAAATGTAGAAACGTAGTTGCAACATTAGAACACGTGAATTTGCTCGTTGCCGAGAGGTTAGATGTTACACATCTCTGGCGAGTATCTACTGAAAGACTCGCTCACATTATTATTATTTTTTTTTATTTCAAAGAGCTTTTATGTTATCCAGTGGCAGTTGCGGTCGAAAAAGTGAGAGGACTGAAGTCCCATGAGGCCGCTTCCCCTGGGATCCACCGCATGTTAATTACTGTCCTGAGTGCGCAACAGTGCTGCAGCGAGTGGCCGGTTGCGCAAGATGGCTGACGCGAACGTGTCAAGTGGAACGATACATTACAAGGTGCAATACAATGCAGTTTTGGCACTGAATAAGTGTTTTGTTTTTGGGTGGCAAAGCTGTGAGTAGTCTGAAAAGCGAATTGAATATATCAATGCACCAGGGCCGTAGGAACCGGGGGGGACAGGGGGGACGTGTCCCCCTGAACTTTTTGGGTGGTGGGGACTGTCCCCCCCCCCAACTTTCTAGACTGTGATATTTTTATTTTATAATATTATTCTGCCCAACTTTATTTGTAATTTCTTCACTCATCAAATTTTATCTTAAGGAAACAATACTAATTTTAACATCGATGTATCCAATGGTTAGATAGAAAAACTGCTTAAAAAGTGCTATTTTGAACTTTTAAAATCAAAATTTTCCGGTGGAGGACCCGCGGACCCCCCGTCTTAGTAAGAGGGGAATGGGTTTTCATGGCATCAAAATCATTATTTGTCCCCCCCCCCCCCCCCCCCCAACTTTATGAACACAGCTACGCCAATGCAATGCACCGTTATAAATTACAGTAAGTTTACGGACTGCTCAACGAATAATTCACGTGACGTTAAAGAAGAGTTCTTCGTAGTTTCAGATGACTCAGTCTTCGTAGCAACAACGCCGGGTTCTGTTTTTCGTTATAAACACACACTTGAAAGAAATAATGGTTCTTTTTTGTAAGTAGTCTTAACCCGTTTTTGAATGTTTAGCTAATAGTAAAGTGAAGAAGTGAACTTAGTACCCGTAAATCTATGACGATAGCGATAAATTTACATGGATCAATGGATAATTTGTATCCAGCGTTCTTCGTAAATTTAAAATGAAATATTTGTAACAAAAATGTCTTTGCCACTATGTGAAAACCACTCGTTGGTGGTAAAGTGGTAAGGAT
Organism: Bacillus rossius redtenbacheri; assembly: GCF_032445375.1. NCBI lineage: Eukaryota > Metazoa > Arthropoda > Insecta > Phasmatodea > Bacillidae > Bacillus > Bacillus rossius. The sequence continues at coordinate 16,387,776 of NC_086342.1, forward strand.
AGTTGCCTATATAACTTATTTATTATATAACGCTGGACAAAAGAGTACACGTTACTGGAGTGTCATTCTGTAGCAATTGATTGAAATCAACGTACATGTATCCTATTTGTAATATAAAATTTTGAAATTGTACACAAATTGTATTTTCCCAAGCAGTTACGTATTCCAAGTTCGATTCCCGGCCAACTCAAGAGTTTTTTTTCAGACTCGCATTGACTAACCGTGAAGGGAAATATGTCCAAGCAGGCTGGGCTCTTTCCATCGGCCATCCTCTCTACAATAATCGCTTAAATAGTTTTGAAATGACACTTTTTTTCAAATTCATTCTCCGTTACACATGCAAACATCAAATGGTTTTAAAACATAGCGATGACATCGAATTTTCAAATTTAATGATAGTACTAAGTAAATTAGTTTTGGCTGGTGAAGTTATACTCTACATACAGAGAAAAAAATAATAAACTCTGTTTTTTTTTTGCCCCATCAGCTGACAAAACTATTAATATGGACGGTTGTAAGTGCCAACATGAAATGTACTGTTCTATAACTTGAGGTTTCGAGCACCAACTCCAAAATTTCCCTTCTCTTATTCCCCTCTTTATTTATCATCCTACTATGAGGCGCCTGTGTGCTTATCGGCTTTTCTTCCTCCCCCTCCAAGCTTTACCAATTAGCATAATCGATCTACAATCTTGCTGAGTGCATTTAGCAGTTAATGACCTTCGCAACATAACAACTTGGTTACCGTCAAACCAATTAAATTTTTATTGACGTATCTTCACGTAACTTACGTTCAGTCCTTAAGAGATTCGAATGTATGTTGTGTGAGCGCATGTTTTTTTTTAGTACACGAGACTAACTTACTCCCCCTCCACTTTTCCGTAAACGTACACTGTTAGAAATTACAGTAAATTTACGGATTTTCAACAAAGAATTTAACTCAAATAAACGATGTGTTGTTCTTAATTTCCAATAACTGAATCTTAATAGAAACTACGCTGAATTTTGACTTTCAAGTCGTATGTTTCGTTCTAAACAAAGGTAAACATACACGTGGACAAACGAAGAGTGTTAATATTGTAGAATTAATAGGTTTTTAAATGTTTTGTTAATATACGAAGAATATTCTTTCGTATTGATGTTCCAAATAAGTGAACTCATTGTCCGTCAATTTACTAAGATCCCTGGATAATTTGTAAACAGCATTTTTCGTAAACTGAAAGTACAAATTTTTAACCTACGCCCGGAAAAGCTAGTAAAAAATCGTAATAAAACTCAATCTTTATCATGGCCGTGGATTTACTTTCAGTTTTGATGTTATGATAAATTGGCCTGTAAGTTATATGCCTTGCCGTTGTGACCCGAATGTTGTTAGACGATACTTTGAACGAAATAAATATATTTACAGATTATACTAATTATTTCATTAAATAAAATAATGTACTCTGTTTTCCGAACAACCAGTCCAGCCAATCATTTACCTCATTTATACGTAGAAATTATGGAAGAATATTCTTCTGTCGAGCTTAAAATTTTTTTTATAAAGAGTCTGTCAGAAATGTGGACTCGGTTGTGGGGTATGATACAGGTACTGAAACCTCAAGTTGTTTTATTATTTTCGAATTCCAAGACACATCAAAAAGTGCCAAATTCGGAATACATTTTTAGGCCGGATAAAAATCTGACTGGACTCGAAATTTACCTATGGTTTTGTGGATAGTTGATCCTCCAGTTTGCTACTTTACCTCATGTTTAACTTATCACGGCTGTTTTTTTACTTGAAACAACTGCAAGCCATGATTATAGAGCGGAAAAATTCGCGGATTCTTTTCGCGAAATCATAGACGTTTACCTTTTTGCTGCTTCCGTGTTTGGGCCACAGTTTGTCTGAAGGGCTCTGAGCCAGTGAAAGACCCTAAACATAACAAGCACCAAATCAAAAGCACCCCCGTTAACGGGTGTCACGAGACAGTAGCCAATGAGCAGGTGTAATCTGCCCGAGTACACAGAGGATCATGGAGTCTCTCCTAGAGATCATTGAAACCGCGAATTGTTTCCAGCCCCATACGATCACAAGAATTCAGAACAGTTACTACATTTTTTCTCGAACGTTTTGATTCCATTCCACGAAGTTGAACCCAAACACACGATTAGCCTACCTAGGAGAATGATCTGAGCATTAAGTGATTTTTCCACCCTGCGAGAATAGTTTCTCGAGAGCGAAGAGTTTTAGCCAAAATAATACCACTGCACTGAGAAAAAAAAATGTCACCTTAAATTTACGAAAAACTCTGGTTAGAAATTATTCAGGGATATTCACATATTTATCGTTATCTTCGTATATTTACGGGTAAAACTTTCACTTACTTTGAACATGGACCTACAAGAATAATTTTAGTATATAAGTGCAATTAAAAAGACTGGTTAAGACTCCTTGCAAAAACACTTATTTTTTCTAAGTGTGCCTTTACCCTGCTTAAACCGAAAAAATATAAAGAATGCGTGTAACTCAGTACATGTCATAGAAGTGAAACTTCTCTGGCAATTCATGCCTCGATTCGCAAGTATATAGTAAGGGGTAAAACCGCAGAGTTAAAAAAACAGAGAAATAAGACAATTGTCTAAATAAAAATGAATTAACAAAATTATTATTCACTTCAAAATAACTGCTGAGGATATTAATAAGTATTGATCAAACAATATTGATTAATTAACCATGTATTTTACTGAATGTTTTAATACTCTCACCGTAAATAAAATTTGTTTAGAAAATGTCAAAGCTAGGATTGAGGATAATAAATTAGTTTTTAATTTAATTTTATACTATGTATAGATTAGATGTGATCGAGCATTCTAATAGGCTGATTTTGTAGTTCTGCAAATATCACCTTATCACTGAGTTATAGTGCAACAGATTCTGCCAATAAGCCATACTGCAATTCATTCATATGCACTGATAATTTTCCGCCGTCGAATGAATGAACAATGAGAAACATGCCCGCCACTCCGAGACGCGAAAACTAAACGGCACGGACCTACCACACGGTAATTCTTTAAAGTATAACCATATTGTCACAAAGTTAAAATAAAAAATAATTAATATTTCATGCACGGGATTGTTTAAACGTTTTTAACTAGCATATTCTCATTTGTACTTAACATATTTACACTCTCGTGGGTTCATAATTATAATATTTTGTGTGATATAGTTAATCAAAAAATAATTCGTGACAAATAACACAGATCTACAACCCAAATTTTGATTTGATAAAAGTGGCTAATCTATATGTTTTTGGGTGTGCTGAAACCGGAAATGATGTCCGTTTTTCTCAAACACGAACAGTTTTTTTTTTTTCATACAAAGCCATACAACATAATAGCAGGTGTGTAGCATACCTATATGTATATAATAGACATGGAAAATGTAGTGTTTGGTTTGTTCTCCCTTGAACGTTTGGTAATATGTTAAACAATAAATACAATAACATAATAAAATAACGTAAAAATACAATACAAATACAATATACTAAAATAAACCATAAGTAATTAATTCTGATATCACTCACCCTCAGCAGGTGTTGTAGGCATGAAGCTCCAATCACAACCTGTACAGACAGGAACTGCGATAAAAGGACACAATCGGCTGACAGGTTTTAGTTTTTTCCATGTTGAACAAAACCAAATATCTAAGTCCATACTTGATCAGAGTGACAAAGTACACAATCATTTCACTAAAAAAAAGTTCTCTTTTTCCTTGGAAAGTTCTGCGTGTGCGCCTCCGTGTATAGGACGCTTCAGATGATTCACGATGTAGCATCCAACAATAAGTCCGCTAGCATGTTCACGTTCCACCTACCTTGTTACCTACGTTCCATCTCCTTGATGTCTTGGTGGAACCGTTCGCCTTGTTCTTCACTGACGTTCCCCAAGTTTTCCGTAAAATAGTTCACATGTGAACCTTTAGACTCATCCTGCAACCTTGTTGTTCAAACGCATGCAACATGCGTTCCACGAAACTTCTGTGGTTCGTATCCTTCACGTTACCAAGGAACTTCTCTACAACCTCTTTGAAACAATTCCAGGCTTCCTTCTCCTTCTCATCCATGGTCAGAACAAATTGTGCATCTGCGAAAAGTTCTCCGATATATGGACCTACAAAGATCCCTTCTTTCAACTTGGCGTCACTTAAACCGGGAAAAACGGAGCATAAGTACTTGAAAACATGCACCTGCTTGATTGAGAGACTTTACGAATTGTTTCATCAACCCGAGCTTTATGCGCAGAGGACGTAGCAGGATTTTGTCAGAAAGAACCAAACTGTCTCCAATGAAATTTTTTTTCCGCCTGAAAACGGATAATATCTTAATGGCCAGTCTTTTCATTTTATTTCCAGTGGTAATTTTCTGTCACGGCTATCCCATAAGCACAAAGCAAACAAGGAAACATTGTGTACCCAGATTGTTGACCTAACAGCACGGTGATTACTTTCAAGTCTCAACAGATCAACCACTTATGCTCATTATAATGAATTCTGTCGAGAAGTAATGCGAAAATTGTCGTATGTTTTTTTTAAATGTACCAAATGGCCAACTGGCACTGAGGTATATATATTGCCATTGTGTAATAAAACGTACGAAGAATTTCGTTTACCTATTTGAGGTGAATTCATCTTTGGATAGTCCGTAAATTTACTGTAATTTATAACATTGTATAAAAATAATTTTAAAATTTTGTTTATTACGATTATACCACAAATGCATTTATAAGCGGAGATAGCAAAAATAAAACCTTGCGTTGGCCGGGAATCGAACCCGGATCAACTGCTTGGAAGGCAACTATGCTCACCATTACACCACCAACGCACGATGGACAATAACAAATATTACTTTTTGTTTCAGGTTTATATACACTCAAAAGAGATAACAGTTATCGATAATTTGCGTAACATTGAAAATATAAATACATGGTTGTAGGTATCTTGGATTTGGAATTTCCCCAACGTAATTATTTGAACGTAGCACGTTGTAAATGTTTCGCTATTGTTTTTTTCCTTTACAAAATTGCAAACTATTTTTTGGAATCTCATAAATAGTTTACTTGAAAATTAAGATTTGCTTAAGTTAGTTTAGCGCCTTGATAATTTCTCTGGGAAGTTATATTTAAAAAAATTGTATGACATTATCTAAAACATTTATGTTAATATTTACCCAGGTTTACAATTATGCACTGAGGTAAGTCTTCGCACAAAAAAATAGGTCCAATTTTTCTAAACCATCAATAAGCACGGAAGAACTAACCCATTACAAAAAACTAAAAACTAAAAAAAAAAAAAAAAAAAAATCAGCTTTTGCATGAGTGATTTTTGCTGGACATGTAGATTCTACATATTTACACGTTAGAAAATGATGTGTTATTATTAATGCCAAAAAAATTTCAAGCAATAATATTTTGAATTTAAGTAAGAACTATCGCAGGGACCGTGGACAGAAATGTGCTCTCAGGATGACACGTGTCTCAGCACTTGAATGCAATTTCAATAATATTTTTTTATGGCGAATATGTTGAATAACATTAAAATCTCACTTTTTTTTTTTCGATATCTACTCACTAAAACAACAGTTTAGTCACATATCAGTATGTTCCCATTAATATATAAACAAGTTCAATGTCACTGCAACATTAACAAAACTATTCTATTTATCATCATTACTGGAAAAAAAAAAATATGTAATTTATTTGTAAGTGAACCCTTATACTACGAATCCTTAATGTATTGACTCGATAACAATGTAGTCTTCGTTGTTTCTCAACATTTTGGTGGAGTCATACCCACCGTATACAGCGCAAGGAGGATTAAAACTAATGTCGGAAAATATTATTATTTTTTTTACATTTTTTGAGGCCTGCAAAGTTAATAAGCTTTTCCCTTGCAAGTGTAATAGTCTCGTTATTATTGCTGCATTTCCCAGAACACGTAACGAGAGAAAGGTAGAGGAAATAGGTCACAGTCCACAGATAACAATGCACGAGTACAGTCGCAAGTCAGCAGCGTGCGAAAAAAAATTTTTTTGCAACGTTGGTAGCGCTTGTTCCTGGAAGCTGTTGGCGATCGAGCAGCTGTTTCGAACTGCCATTACGTCAATTGCACAACAGCGTCGACTGTGCCTCCACAAAGAAATTTCTAGTATGCAAAGCTTCAGGGAATGCTAACAACACTCTGAACAGTACTTTAACCTATTTGGTATTTCATATCAACATTTTATTTTTTTCCTCATTCAAATAAATGAAATGAACTCCCATAACGTCGGATCTGTGTAGATAAGACGGGTTCTTAGGACGTAACTATACTAGTTTCCACCCGGGGCAAGAACTCATCTTGGCGTCCCTTTCTTTCTTTTCTTTTTCTTCAAACCAACAAAGCCAAAACCTTCCCCGACAACACCTCATATTAATTCCACTATTCCAAATATTTTTTTTTGGAATGATAAATAAACAGATTTGTTTGGGATAATTTCATTTTTAATACATCGCAAGTGGGACAGTGTTCGGAATATGCCATTTTTAAAAGTATTTGAATATATACATGTGTGTATCTTTCAATACAAATAATTCAGTTCATCTGCCCTGCAAAAAAATTTTTTTTGTGTGTTCTAACACTACGATATTAAAGAAAATATCAATAATAAAAAAACTTTGCCAGTCTATCCCCCCCCCCCCCAATTCGGCACCCAGAGGCACAAGTTTTGTCTGTCTCCTTTAGTTACGCCCCTACGGATGCGGAAAGTGGAGGGGAATAATACGCGCCATCCTTTATCATAAAAGGGGGGAAAATTGAGGGAGAGGGGGGGGGGGTAGTGTTCCTAGTGCCACTTTCTCCTTTTCTGACACCCCTAAAACAACCCTCCATCCTAGTGGCAACCCGTTTCCCTTCGTTCGCGGGCAGAGGTAAAGCCTATTTCACCTTCAAAGGTTGCGTTCAAAGGATTTCGCGCCAGAGCAGAGCGCATGCACCAAGATATCGGTCGCTATGGACATTCAGTGCCTTGCGTGGTACCTACCGTGGGAAGCAAAATAAAAAGAAAGGTTTATGGGAGGGAGGGGGGAATGGGATGTTGCTGGTCTTGGCGCAAACGCATGTCTGTAAACGTGGACGGGAAAAGGGACCCGAGTGGGGGAAGGGAGAAGATAGAGAAGATAATTGTAAGGTAAGAATAAGAGGGGGGGCTGCAAGATTTAAGACTCCATTCACGAACACGCCCGAGTCAGTGTTTTTTTTTTTTTTTTTGAGGGGAAGAGACGGATGTTAGAAAGGGGTTTGGTGGAAAAAGGTAAAAAAAAGGGGGGGGGGGGTGAATCTGAACGAAATGACTCGTCGACAAAAGCGTCGAGAGAGGGGGGGGGGGAAGACCCCTCCTTCATCACGTAATGCGTGCGCGTAGACTTTGAGAAAACCGTTCCCTGTTTTCCAAGCCTCTGCGCTCTTCACCAACGGACTTCTCTCAGAAGAGAAGTTCCCACTGAGAAGTCCCCCACCACCCCTTTTTTATTTCCCCTCCTGGCGTCTACGGCACCCTCGGAGATCGGGCATGTAGCCTGCTAGGGGGGCAGGGGGGGAGGGAGATATACTAAACAGGGTCCGAGCCGCTGCCTGCGTTTGTAAATGGAACAAGAAATATTCACGTAAAATTGCAGATATCTATAAATTTGTAAATTTACATGTAAACAACTGCATCACTACAAAAATAGTGTTCGCAGTAACTCTGAGTTCGGATTCTTACCCAGGAATTAATTTCTTGTTTTTTACCAGTACCTCTAATATTTAAAAGTTATTTGTAAACCGTTCAGTGACTAGCTTTCAAGTATTAACTGCACACATTAATAATCACAATAAAACAAAATAAGGCCAAACTTTTGAATATTCTATTTTTTCCATGGTTTAATGAATATTCAATTAATATATAGCTACAATTATGCAACAATTTTCGTAAGAAATACTCAGTATTATCTCGAAAGACTTAGTTAATACATGCAAAAATAACTATAGCCATTTTTGTACAAAGTTACGTTATCTTTCTTGTAGTATTAAAAGTTACTTCTTGGCAACTGGTTTCCACAGGAATATTTGTAAAAGAACAGAATTTTTTTTCTGTATGGCGTCAGTGTGTGCCACGCGAACAAGTCTACCTTCATGGACCGTGGCTTTTGACCGGAAATCGTTCGAACGACAAACAGTAGAACAGTCATCTTGCCGATAGTTATTTAACTGAAAACCCGAATATTTACATATATGGGGATATGTCTTAAGGCTAGGTCTCTCACTCCATGCTATTTTGTTTTTATTTTATCGTCATTACTTTTATTCAAGAGCTATGTATTTATAAAATTTTGACCCATACCTCCCTTACATTTGAAGTTCTGCCACAAATATTTTTAACAGATATTCACTTATTGTAATGGAACTCGCTCGGAACTCTGCCTCCTCCTTACCATAACACACACACACACACCCCCTCCCGCGGAGGCCGGTTTCGCTGCTTATGTACCTGAGACGCCCTTTCTCTAACCGACGAGAACGGCTGTGACACTAGTCACGTCATCCCGGGCCGACCCGACGCCCGAAAAGTCCAGAAAAGCGGCGATCATTCGCGCCACTCCGCGCGGCGGGCCAGCGGAATTCTCAAGGCCGCTCAGCGATACATGAAAGCGCCGAGGAAGGACGATGCGTGGTGAGCGGAGGAGGTGAGCGGGTAGCGACGACCCTTGTAATCCCGGGCCAGGCGCGAGTGGTGGTATGCGTTACGTCAGCGGACGGCACGTGACACGGCGCGTGACGCCAGTGGTCGTGCAGGACCACCAGCCAGCTCCGAACCCTGGCATCGCGGTCTGGTCTCTCGCGTACGTAACAATATGCTTACCCCTAACTATGATCAATAATCATATCTCACATACGAGTAGATGTATTGGGGGCAGGGGCGTAGCCAGGTTTTTTTTTAGGGGTTCAACCCCCCCCCCCCCTTAGCACCAAATCATTAATTAATTTCTTATTCATCACTCAAACAAATTTCATATTAAAATTAATACAATTTTTACCATTACAATATTTAAATTTAAGTACCGAAAACTGCTAAAATAGCACTATTTTACACCTTAAAATCCAATTTTCCCGGGGGAGGACCCCCGGACCTCCCGCTGTAAAATGGGGGGGGGGGGGCGTGCTTCTTAACACCCCTCATACACAAATCCTGGCTACGCCACTGATTGGGGGACAGGGTTGGGAAACGGTAGGGTATATGACAGCTTTGTGAGCGTTATGCAGGATGATACTGTATGTGAAACGAGTCAGGACGCTGCTGTCTGAACAAGCAACTGGTCCGAGCAGAACCTAATGGATTAAAGAGAAGAAAAAAAATTGGTTGGCGGGAGGGGGGGGGGAGAGAGAGGGCGAAACTTGTCTTTCCCTCCTCTTCGCCTTTCCATCCCGTGTGGATGTTACTGTCGCCGCCGGGTCGTAAACGCCGAACCCAAACTACGGTACTTTCCAAGGCGGGATGGTGGTCGAAACAGTTAAAAAAGAAAAAAGAAAGAAAAAAGCGGCGGAGGTGCCCGAAAATAGAACCCTGGAAGTAGTTCTGTCGTTGAGGTCACGTGTGACGGAAATAGCGTCTCGCTGCGCACCGCGAATAAGGAACACGTCCAGGCAGCAGGAGTCGGCGGGCTGTGTGTATACGAAACCGTTTTAAGGGGGTGCCTCCCATTTCAGGTCAAGATTTTATATCTACAGTAATCATAGATAAACATGTAGACTTTTTCAATTGTTTAACTTTCACGAAATGAAATATATATATATATATATATATATATATATATATATATACAGCGAATACTTTTTGAATATTTAGTTGCCATAGTTACATTTTTGACGTTTTTGGGTTGTAAAAATAACGAGAATTTAATTTATTGCAGAACTGAAACTTTTTTAGGTTTAACTGCAATACCACTGGCTAATTAAAGAAATGGTTTGAATTTCTTTCAGAAAATATTAATTAATTTTACCTGGCGTTTCAAAATTCTCAAATTTGTTACGATTTTGACAGCCAAGAAACATGAAATGAGTTTTTGTGATATAAATGCAAACCATATCATGAAGTAGCCAGTGGAATTGCAGTTAAACTTACAAAGTTTTAGTTCTGCAACAAATTTAATTCTCCTTATTTGTACAACCCAAAAACGTTCAAAAAAAAAAGTAACTTTGGCAGCTAATTATGCAAAAAATATGCGCTGTGTATATTTTTCATTTCGTGAAAGTTAAACAAAAGAAAAAGTCTACATGTTGATCAGTGATTAAAAAATATATAAAATCATGACCTGAAATGGGAGGCACCTCCTTAAGGTGTAGGTTTCACACGCCACGTTGACATTTTCATTTTCTTGCCAACACTATTGGTTAACGGAAATATTTTGTAAATCTAACACTAGATTTCTCTTGCATTAGTTACTCTGTCACAAATATTCTCAACAGATATTTACTAAGTGTGATAGAATTGCTGTAAAAATTCGCGCAAGTGATAAAATGTTATGAAAAAAGCTTGCACGACATATCAGTTGAAAATAATTGTGACACAATTAATGCACGAGAGGTATAGTGTTACATTTACAGAAGCAGCCCTTAATGACTAGAAAATAAGAAACCTGGGATGTAAGACCCCACACAGAATAAAAATTTTTTGCTCTTAAAAAAATAAATAAATAATTTGGAAATCAGTTGCCAAGAAATATTTTGAAACACTACAAGAAAGATATCGTATCTTGGTGCAAAACATGGCTGTGGTTATTTTTGTATATATTTGTCGAGATAATGCTGAGTATTTCTTACAAAAATTGGCGCATAATTTTATGTTTTTATTGATATTTCATTCAAGCATAAATTTATAAACAGGAAAAGATGATCAAATATTAAATAATTTAACTATATATTGTTTTTATCATGCTTATCTATGTGTGCAGTTAACTCTGGAAAGCTATTCAAGGGAACTGTTTACAAATAAATTTATTGGCGGTACTGACATAAATTCCCGGGTAAGAAACCGAACCCAGTATTAGTGCGAACAAAATGTTGTTGTTTTCATGAAAACGTGAATATTTCTGTTCCATTTACAACAAAAAAATCCCTTTCACACAGCCTACAGACGTAGGTATATTTCGAAGTATATATTTCTTCTGGAAATATTTTGGAAACTTCTATTAACTCCTGAAACATTTTGAGAACTTAATGTAGCCTACATAACATCCTATATGTTCGTCAATATTCAAAAAAGTTCGATTTAACATTTTCTCATATTCCATGCAGCGAAAATATTTTGAATGTTTTTAACTCAATGCATCTACAAGTGAACGTCATATAATTTCATATTATGCCTACTATGGTATTTATGAAATTATTTTTGATCTTCAAAAGATATTTTTCATTTCTTGCACTAATATGTGGTCGTATAAAATTTTTTTGGACAAAAGTTTAAGGTAATATTAACATTTTTTTAAAAAATAAATTAAATTTGATAATAAAGAAATTTATTTATTTTTATTACAACCCCTGTTTTAATGGTAATAGTTCGTTTCATCAAAAATTGTTTCAGCCAAATGTTTTGGATAAAGTTTAGGAGTTCTACAAAAAAAATTATTACGGATTTGATAAAATATGTATATAAACTTTGAGTTGACGACGGTTTTCGGGTCTGTGGATCATGAAACGAAAAACTATGTAAAAAAATTTCCTGAAGTCGCACCATGGTAACCAAGGGCGTCGCCAGCCGATGGCCTAGGAGGGTGGTGGTGGTGGAGGGGGGGGGGGGGGCAAGTTGTGGGAAATGGATGTATTTTTTCTCATTTGGCTACTTTTTTTTTTAATCTCTAGGGCTCTACGGGGGGCAACTGCCCCCCCCCCCCCCTACTCCCCCCCCCCCGGCGACGCCCTTGATGGTAACGGCAACAATAATTAGTATTTTTTCGAAATCTACCTATAAAAGAAATTTACAGTGCACGTTTGACGGTTGGCTTCACCCTTTTCTCGCCGGTATTTCGTAACGTTTCGTTGGACGTGTGTGGCATAGCTTGTCTCGCACCTGGCACCCACTTCATCTCGGCCTCGCTGCCTGCGGTAATCACGCCCGGCCGTCTGCGGCGGACGGGATGTCCGCTTGGCCGACAACGGCCTTCCCGGCCCCGGGATAAGGGCGTATCTGCGAGGATCGCCGTCCTGCGAGGGGCCTCGAGCCGTCGAGGGCCCCCTTCCCCCCTCCCGGCTACCGCTGACACACACACACACCGCGCCGCCTCGAGCCGTCGAGGGCCCCCTTCCCCCCTCCCGGCTACCGCTGACACACACACACACACACACGCCCTCTGCGCAGAGCTTCACGAGAAACAACACGCGCGGTTTTTGGTTGGAAACTGCCCGACATGTCACAGGTGTCTGTCGATGGAAAAAAGCATTATTTAATAACACGCCGAGGACGGATCGGTATAGTTCCGCTTCCGTGCACAGAGAAAAAGGTTTGTTTGAATCAAACAAATATCTGTTTATATATGGCGGAACAAATATTTACTTGGTGGAACAAATTATTTTGTTAGTTTAACCAAACTCGGTAAGTAACAAAATGTTACACCTAACCGAATATACATTTGAGTTGACAAAATCATTTTGTTGGGTCAACAGAATCTTTCCTACTACAAAATATTTGTTTGAATTAACAAAATATATTTATTTCGCCATATATAAACAAATATTTTGTTGAGGCAAACAAAACTTTCTCTCATTGTGCTCCGTTATGAAACTGTGTTTATTAGGTGAGTGAGAATTGCTGGAACTCGGATTTTCAGAATAATCTTCAGACGTGAAACACCCGGTGCAGATTCTTCAAAGCACTCAGGGGACTTGCATTACTCCTATGCCTTAGTTTCTCCGCCACGTAATGTTATTATGGCCACCGCTCGAGTCTCGTAGGTGTCCTATGCGCGACGAGAAGACTGCGCGCCAGTTCATTGGTGATACCAGCAAGCGTCGCACTTATCATCCCGCGCTGTTCATTTGTTATGCTTTCTTTTTTTATTGATGCAAATTTGAGACCGAGGTTTCTTGGCCCGTGTGTTAATTTTTTTTGCCAGTGAAGAGATCACCAACGTTTCGGTCTGCATTGCAGGCGCCATCATCAGGACGAGTCTCCTACTGACAGTCTTGGAAACTGTCGCCCCGACGACGGCGACTGCAGAGTCGACCAAAACCTCGGTGAACACATCGTGTTCGACGCGGCTGAAACCCGGGATAGTCCACAGCTCACAGGGATGGAAGCCACACCCACAAAACCGAACAGTTCCGAAGTTTACCTAAGTAAAAGGCCAGGTTCGGTCAGTGTAATAAATAATAGTTCTTTATTTTTTTCCGGTAGATTAGGTTAGGTTCTTAAATTGATTCATTAAATGGGGAATATTGATTTAATTTATTGTAAATACGCTAAACAGGTCCTTAAAATCAAACCAAAAGCCAGAATGAAGCTTCCGAATGAAATAATACAAGTTCACCATTACCGTGAAACAGAGCTTACCAAAGAAATTTCTGAAATTCAACTTGAAATCCAGTTACTACTCATCATCAAAAATTTCAATAGTATTTACCAATCAATATCAAATCTTGTAATGAAGAAATCAATGAAATGCAAAGACAATTAAAAACAAAACTTTCCACACTTCTAGTTTCAACAGACCGAAATGCACACCCAACCAAAAAAAAAAAAAACTGTCATAAATGGATCTAGTAAAACTCTTTCAGAAACGCGAAAAATCTGTTTTAGAAAAAGGGGTTGATTTCAGTATTGCTCATCACAGAATCCCTGGTTTAGAACTAGCTTCTTCTGTAGAAACTTCCAGTAAACTGGACAGGAGTTCCGGTGGACTGTACGGACCGCTATTACATCAGCCAGGTGCCCAAAAAAACAAATATTTCCTCTGACGAGCTCAAAGCCACCAGAACACTGAAAGAAGATTCTGACATCGTCATCCGTCCCGCTGACAAAGGCCGGGACACAGTCATACCAGACTGAACGAACTCTGATGATAAAAGAACCAACTTGATTACTTCAGACAATCATTACATCTGAACAAAGAAATATCCCACTAGTTTTAGAAAACTATTGTGTTTGTTTCGTCTTTTCGTTTTGTCGGTTTTTTTTTTTCATGTTTCAACAGTTGTGCTGAATTTTTTTGGGTTCAATATTTTTGTACTGTCATCATTTGTGGTTTTTTTTTTTTTTTTCGTTCTCTTCTGTTTTTGGAAAACTATTGTGTTTGTTTCGTCTTTTCGTTTTGTCATGTTTTTGTCTCGTTTCAACTGTTGTGCTGAATTTTTTTGGGTTCAATATTTTTGTGCTGTCATCATTTGTGGGGGTTTTTTCGTTCTGTTAATCCAATTTTGTTTTTGTTTTTTCTTTGTTTGTTGACCATATTCCTGTTATGAAATATTATGTGGTGTTTATATCCCGTTGACAACAGCAATTTTTTGCTTAATTTGTGTTTTTGTCTTTTGTGTTTTTTGTAGTTTTCTTCTACAGACATACATGTGCTTAGCAATGGCGTATGTCCAAAAGCTTACATCAAGTCATGCACTCCCATTGCACAAATCTTTCAAAGATAATATCCAACTTCCAGCCTAGACCGCAAAGTGCACTAGCCTCTGAAAAATCACCCGAGATAGCCACATACCAGACAAAACCAGGAGCGTCCTAACACCTCACAGCCGTAAGCCACCTCACATTTACGGAACACAAAATAAAAACAACAATGTGGCGTATATCCAAGAAATGTTATTAAATAGGTTATGTTAGCTTATCGAAACTAAAATCAAAGGTTGTGTAAATTAGGTTAGCGTTATTGTTTACTTACGAGCGCTCGGAAAACTTCGGAGAACTTCGGGAAATGTTTGATTGTGGCTCTCATCCCTATGAACTATGGTCTTCCCCCCAAATCCTGAAGCCAATAGTCCTCAGACAATGGTCGAGAAAGCCTGCGACGATCCTTATCCTGGAATCACATTAACGCGACGGCGGTGATGTGAAATTTTCTAACCAATCACGTTCGACACATATATGACGCTAAAAAACAACCAAAAAAAAAACGGACGCTACAGTCTTCCCGATTAAAAAATATTTTCTATTTCAATCGCGTCACTGGCGCAGCGTTACTGAAATGCATATCAGAATTAATTTTTTTTTGTATTCGAAACATTGTTTAAGCCTATTATTGTAATTTTATTTTTAACGTTTTGTTTACTAAATGTGTCCGTGAAACCTCTGGAATGTGTTTAGGCACAATGATTTTTAAAATTTAATGTTAAATTAGTATTTAACAGAGTAGGTACTCTTTCAAACATATCTATTTAAAAAAAACTGCAAGTATTTATGGCTGTCGTATGTTTGGTGCGTACGTAACAGCAAAAAAAAAAACCTTCTGTAAATTAATTCCCGTAATTGCAGTTGTTGCGCGAGTAGAAACCGTAAGTTCTAGATAACGCGATATCATTCTGTCGCATCGCCATATTCAGATCGGGCCGTCGCGTTATTGTGATTCGAGCATTATTCTGCGTCGGCGACCTCGCAGAGAAATTTAGGGTATTCGTCAGAGATGTGTAACGAGGTTATGTGTTCTCATTTTGCAAATACACTTGTATATACATGAAACTCTAACACGAAATTTAACGTAAAATTTGTTAAAATAATGCCTAACGCTAATAAATAAACCCAAATGATGTTTCAACAATAATTGCTGGACGGAGTCACACGCAGTTCTCGCTCTCGATGCTAGAATTAGTTGCCGGAGCAGCTACGTCGACTATCGAATAATTCGACTTGCAGAGCGAAATGTGATACTATATAGAATGAAACGGCTCCGATAAAAGCGAAAAAGACTTGAAAAAACTGCCTATCATGTTAAAATCCATTAAACAGTTAATACTAAAAAGTTTCCTTTTTGGCTCTGTGAACTTTGGTTCGTGCCATCCGCCACAGATGACAACACACCGTGTGTCGGTTACACATTTCCGTTCCATGCAACTTCCGTCGAATTCTGCCAGCTAAGATGTTACACAAAAAAATTGGGGGGGACGGGGGGGAGGAAGCCACCGTTGTGAAGCCAATGAACACGCACGATCTGCCTGGGTCGTCGTCAGCTGCGCTAGGCGGCGCGGCGGTGTTCCGCTGAGAGAGAGAGAGAGAGAGAGAGAGAGAGAGAGATATGTCACGTGATGGCGGAACGGCTGCACGACCTTGAGAAGCGCCGCCCGCGCACCGCACGCACCGTCACAACTACGCAGTTCCCTTTTCGCGCTTGCTGTCCCAGGCCTAGGCCCGGACACTGGTTCATTGCCACGTACTACCCGTTCCTTCGATGATTCTTGCAACGGAGAAGACAATGATTTGGAACGGCTTTGTCGTATCAATACTACTTACTTACTCTGTTCGTCAGTGGCGTACACAGGCCAGGTATTTCGGGAGATTTGGTACTAAAAAAATTTGTATTCAAAAAATTTACGTTAACTAATAATGGATTCGACAGTAAATTTTTCCATTCTCAACATGCATATCTGCCTTTAGGGTCTCTGATTCTGGTCAGTGGTGGACGTCAATGAAAGTTATATTAAAAAATGTATACATAGTATCTGCTAGTTTTTGGTGAAGGCAGTAGGTATGTTATTTTCGGTGATGCAAGGTGAGCTGTTACAACACCTGGAATCAAAAACCAACAAAGACACAGTGATGCATGTTGAGAATGATGATGTAGCTGCCCAAACCACGTGTTGATTTTTTTTAGTACAAACGTTTTTTTTATTTAAATTCCATTCTGGAAATAAATTCTGGAATCGTCATTGATTCCGGTGTTGCAAAGGCTCGCATTTAACCACCCTTCACCTTCACGGAGATCTCGCATATGTTTTCATAAATTAAAGGAAGGGAAGGAATACATTCTCCCTGGAGACCCAGCAATTTCGCGAATTAATTTGGCGTTGAAATAATATAACTCCCAATACTATGTCCACTCTGCACACATCTATTTTTTTCTATTTGCTGATTTCTTTCTTCAGACACGTCCATTCTTTGGAGTGGGTCTACGTGATTCGGCTACTCTGCTGCTTGCTGGTTGCTGACTGGCTCACAACTGTAAGAGGAAGGGGGGGGGGGGGGATTTCAAGAGAATTTAGGTCCAATCACCAAAGGAATGCAAAGACATGCATTTTTGCGTGACCAAAAGAATACGCACAAATTTTTCTGTTCAGATTTATCGGTTTATATTCATCGCTGGGTTCGTTTGTGTATCTATGTGTTGTCGTCGTATTGTTCAGATTATCTGTTTAGCATCATATTTGGGTTCGTCTGTTTGTCGATGTGTTGTTCAAGTTTGTTGTTTGTATTTGCTGTCTCGTTGTCAGCCTTCTTTGTTCGTCTGTGCTGAAATTGATTATTTATTTAATTTTTATCCGATTAAATTCCTTCCCCGAAAATCTCTGTGCCGTCAAAGCATTTAAAATTCGACATGAGCGGATATATTTGATGTCCATTCTTGATGCTTTTCTATTACATTGCGTGCAAACAAGAATGGCGTATATTCATGAAGAAGTTTTTAATAACTGTATGTACTGGCAACCCTGTATACTTCACATACCCTTGTGGTGTACTCAAACATTTCGGACATGTTTAATTTTCGACCTATATTGTATAGTATTGGCCAGATAATTTGTTTTTAAATAAATAATTTTATTCCCAGCAAAAAATTTAATCTAATAATAGAACATTTTCATAATCAATCAAAAACACAAGTATTTATGACGATCTACTTTAGTTTCGTAAATTACGGTTGGTATATGTTCATGTATTTGCTAAAACTTTCTTTATGAACATTGCGAATCTTTTAATTTATTGAAGTGTTGTATCTAATATAATCTACAAAATGCTTTTTTTTTTTCCTTTTCAAAATGGTGACTTTACTTTACCCATAAGTACGCTAGCAGTGCACGGATTCGTTTACTTGCACGCCTTATTGCACACTCCACTGACAGCCCTTGTGGTGTCAATTCCGTGGACAAGTGCGTGCGAGTAAGTAACTTCAGACGTACTCCGTAACTAAAGTCGTGCGCACGGTGCTACGCATCGGTGTTGATTTGTAACGTGACGGTGTCGTGTTCTCCTCGGCTCAGATCAGTTGCCAGTGCTGACAGCACAGTAAGCGACCAGTGCGTCGCGGAACTGACACAGTCATCACTGCCCGGTCCGCCTGCCTGTCTGTGCCTGTCCGTGCCTGTCTGTGCCTGTCTGTGGCATCGATCCAGGGGGGCTCGCAGAAAGTCCCAGGCCGCGTGTTGCCTCCCATCACCTCTGAGTGTGGGTTTTTTGATGTGTTCGGGTGTAAATGATTCTGGAGTCTGTGGTAGAGGGTGGCTGTTTGGCCTTTTCGGGGGGACGCACCACAACGCCGAAATACCACAACGCCGAAATTCCAAATTGACCACAACGCCGACAGCTAGAAAACTTCTGTGTACCACAACGCCGAAATACACTTAACGCCGAAAAAAGTCATTGCAAGACTGCCACAAAGGTTAGGTTAGACTAGGTTAGGTTAGACTAGGTTAGGTTAGACTAGTTAGATTAGACTAGGTTAGGTTAGACTAGGTTAGGTTAGGCTAGGCTAGGATAGGCTAGGTTAAGTTAGGTTAGGTTATATTACGCTAGGTTAGGTTAGGTTAGTTTAGGTAAGGTTAGGTTAGATTGTGGTATTTTGGCGTTAAGGTACATTTAAGAAACACACAAATTCATTCAGTTGTTGTTATCTTTAAAAGATTTGTGCAATGGGAGTGCATGACTTGATGTAAGTTTTTGGACGTACGCCATTGCTAAGAACTTTTTCTGTTGAAGAAAAACTAATAAATAAAATAAATAAACAAAAATACCCAAAAAAGACAAAAAAAACACACACACCTGTGTTTCCGTACCATGTGCGTCTTTGCCTGAGGACGGGAGCAGATAGCAGTTCCCGAAACGTCGCTTGTTTCTGTTTTGGTAAAACTATTGTATTTGTTTGTCTTTTAGTTTTGTCGTGTTTTTGTCTCGTTTAAACTGTTGTGCTGAATTATTTTGGGTTCAATATTTTTGTGTTGTCATCATTTGTGGTTTTTTTTTTTCGTTCTCTTAGTAAATTTTTCTTTGTTTGTTGACCATATTCCTGTTTCGGAATATTTTGTGGTGTTCATATCCTTGTTGACAACAGCAATTGTTTGCTTAATTTTGTGTGTTTTTTTTTTTGTCTTTTTTGGGAATTTTTATTCATTTATTTTATTTATTAGTTTTTCTTCAACAGAAAAAGTTCTTAGCAATGGCGTACGTCCAAAAACTTACATCAAGTCATTCAGTTGTTATTTCGGCGTTGTGGTACACAGCAGTTTTCTAGCTGTCGGCGTTGTGGTCAATTTTGACATTCGGCGTTACGGTATTTCTGCGTTACGGTAACGACCCCCCTTTTCGGCTGTGGTGGAATGATGCCCTCCTCGGAGTCGCGTGGGCCCGCCCGCCCCTGGGACGACAATGGCGCCGGATGCGGGAGCCGAGCCCCGCCCGGAGTTCCGGGTCGCGGATCGCGCGCTCCCTCGCGGCTCCAGAGAGGCCGTCGCCATCGGCGTAGCTGTGTTCATAAAGTTGGGGGGGGGGGGGACAAATAATGATTTTGATGTCATGTAAACCCATTCCCCTCTTTCTAAGACGGGGGGTCCGGGGATCCTCCACCGGAAAATTTTGATTTTAAAAGTGCAAAATAGCACTTTTTAAGCAGTTTTTGTATCTAACCATTAGATACATCGATGTTAAAATTATTATTGTTTCCTTAAGATAAAATTTGATGAGTGAAGAAATCACAAATAAAGTTGGGCAGAATAATATTATAAAATAAAAATATCACGGTCTAGAAAGTTGGGGGGGGGGGGGGACAGTCCCCTCCACCCAAAAAGTTCAGGGGGACACGTCCCCCCTGTCCCCCCCCCCCGGTTCCTACGCCCCTGGCCGTCGCCTGCCGCAGCTGCCCCCGGGTCATGTATGCGTGATCGCTAGAGACTGGAAAAATTCGCGAGTTCAAACACCTTCAGGATAGACTCCATGATCCTCTGCCTACTTTGGCAAACGGCGCCTTTTGTTTGGGTGCTGAATTTTGAGGTGCCTCAAGTGGGTAACTTGTGATTGGATACTTCTTTGACTGACGGTCTCTAATTGGCCAAGAGTCCTACATATTAATAGTGAACCAATAGCAGAAGCAGCACAATGGTATGATTATTTGAAACTTAACATATCACTAAATGAATCCGCGAATTTTTCCGGTCTCTAGTGATCGCGTGCTAACTGCGTCAAGCCGTTCCTAGGGGCCGGCGTTTTTCGCTGTATGAATCTGAACGCCTATTAGACTGCAACAAAGGTACACCCGCATCTTCTTTTTTTGATTGGCGGCCGTCTGCGAGAGAAGTCGGTGCCTCGTGTTTGACCGAGAGCCACTCAGGACGCGTTTGCTTCCGCTCTGAATTACTGTGATTGGTGTTGTAACAATCGATATGTACCTAAGAGAAACTCTCCCAATCACGGAACACAGACGGTGCTACATTTTTTTTTACTTTCATCTAGTCTCGAAATCTTTTCGCGAAATACGCATGGCCCTAGCCATTTCTTTTTTTTCCCCCCCTTCAGCTAACTGTCACGCCATATTGGTTACACGCCCTAAACACCGGCTTTCAGCATGAAAACAGTTAGTTTTGAACGGAGTAGCTCGGATTCTGGGTTGTAGCCGCGTCCGAGGCGAATACATCACCTGGCGTTTCGGTCGACATGGCATTCGCCATCATCAGGGTAGAGTTACCCACTGGAGTTATCACAAGTTCTCCTGCATTTTAATACTCTCGCCGATTGGCTGCAGCTATGGGCCAATCATAACCTTCCTGTCTTCTGGTTGGCCTATTGGTTTGGCCAATCGTAACTGGGCTTCTTTGATTGGCTTGAAGGTGCTGGCAAATTAGTGGCCTCTTCTCTTCTGATTGGCATTTAAGAATGCTTTCAGTTCAGATTGGTAGTTCTGTTCCCATATTTCGTGTTTAAATTGTATTTTTTTTTTTTTTTTTAGAATAGTGAAAATGGCCAAAGGGCGTGTTTTCAAAGTGTTTTCAAAGCATGAAATCTCCCGGTAGTGATTCTAGGAAAACGTTCAAGAGCTTGCATTGCAGCATTATCTTCATTCATTTATCGCCATAAAACGTCATGGCTACAACTCAAAACTCATAATTGTGTTATGCGCGATGATAAAGACAGCACGCCAGTTCAGAGCCTTGCGCTTAGAGGCGATACCGCGCTAGAAAACACAAGCGAGCGTCACACTTACCATCGCCAATCATTAACAAAAAGTACGCCTCTTAATCAACTTCAGTTTACTGGGGTAGGAATTCTGAGGTTAAAACTTGATAGTTATGACAAAGATGATGTACGGGAAAAAGGTCTATAATACCGTACGTAGTGAACACAGCCATGCCGTTTTATACGATTCTGCCGGATTATCGAAAGTCAATAGAGTTTTAACAGGAATTAAAAAAAAAATTAATGTCCAGTAACATGATATGTAAAACAACTGTAAAGGGATTGAAACATGTTCGCGGTTTGGACGACCTTCACGGAAGACTACACAGTCGTTTGTATAATCGGGCAAATAACGCCAGTTCATTCGCTGCTGACTTGTGCGTCATCTCAACTAGTTTGCCTGCCATTCGATACTTCTTTGGTTGAAGGTTTCTCATTGGCCCAGAGTCGTCCAGATGAACAGTGAGCCTACAGCAGAAGCAGCCTATCGCGAAATGAATCCGCGCATTTTTTTTTTTCCTTTCTCTAACAATCTGTAATAAGCGTCTACATAGAAAAAAAATTACATACGATCGTTGATAAAAAAAAATCATTACTGAAATGTTGAGCTATGTAACCCGGTAAACAAAAAACTCTGTACTGAAAAAAAAAAACAGTAACGATAAACTTTGAGATCAGTGGCTCGATTGGTGCCAAATTATAGAATGTGCCGAAGCGTATAGTGCCGGATTAAAATACCTTATATAGTACCTACTTACCTACTATAATATATTATTAAACAAACCAGTCATACGTCAGACTTAGATATTATCCATCTATAGTTACAGATGCCCAAATATCCAACAATAAGGCTGGTTCTTTTACACGTTATCAGCTTCTTCGGGAAGGATATCACGTGCACAGTTGCACGGGTGTCGTCGCTCTCTGTCGCTCCTGCTGAACTCTTACGGCCAGTGTTCTAACATATCAGCTGTCCTTCTTCCTCCGGTGTTTTATCACTTGTCCCCATCGAGTCTCCGGACAC
This sequence comes from Bacillus rossius redtenbacheri, assembly GCF_032445375.1. Classification (NCBI taxonomy): domain Eukaryota; kingdom Metazoa; phylum Arthropoda; class Insecta; order Phasmatodea; family Bacillidae; genus Bacillus; species Bacillus rossius. The sequence goes on from NC_086342.1 coordinate 16,410,216, forward strand.
AACAGCTGACTCACGCTGTGGATTTCGTCACACTTAGCATTCATAGAATTACTCACAACGCTTCCTGGGTTTCTGCTGAAACATTAAGACCTTTTAGTTACGCGACGAGATAATTATTAAAATATTTAAATAAAACTTTAAGATATTCTTTATTTAATTAAAATAACATTGTACTGGGGCAATCTTTAATAACGCAATTTTGTTTACATCTCCACCTTAATACCGGCGAGAACCTTTCAATGTATTTCATCCTCATTTCAATAAGTATTGTAATGGGATGTAAAAAGATTAAAAACATGTATCTGTGTAATAAATCAGATATATTATTTATATCAGTTTACTTAATCATAACTATTGCGTACAGGCATCCCAAGTCTAGAAACTCCGGCTCTACGAATCGGGCTAAGATTTCCACGTAAATTCTTGATTACCCCCGCCCCCCGGTTGTAAGACAATGTTGTTTCTCGTATCAAATTCCAATAAATAAATGAAGGAAAAAATATATTTAATGTTTTTGAGTTCCGACAACCCGCTTCCCTTGATCCTAGTGGTTTAGTAAATAAACCGCCTAACACAATGTTAAGGTGAAACACATTTCTCTCAGGCATGTCTCGTCACGTCGCGCCGTAGCGCTATTGTGATCACAGCATTACGCTACCGGTTGAAAAGACGTATCACTTCGAAATTAAAAAAAAAAATGTGAGGGAGTCTTTCAGTACTCGCTAGAGCTGTGTAACATATAACCTCGGTAACGAGCAAATTCATGTGTTCTCATGTTTGCGAATGCATTTATAAAATAGAAACTCGGACACGAAATTGAATGTAGAATTCTTATAATAATGTCGAGCGTGATAAGTATAGGCAAAAGAAATGTGTTTTCCACTGGACGCAAATCACACGTAGTTTCCGCACCCGCCACTAGAATTCGCTGCCGGAGCAGTTAAGAGTGGGATAAATAGCTACTAGAAATTCCAGCTGCTTGAAGCGTGCGTCTGGTATTGTACGTTAGACCGATATTGCTCTGAGTCCCTCGCGATAAGCGACACTTCTCAGTCCCACGATAAGGACCGAAAGGGGTGGGGTGGCACTGCGAGGCAGTCGGATTTAGTTTTCCTTGCTGTTGCTGTGTTAGCTCGGGATATATGAATGGATGTTCATTTATAAATGGCGAAAACAAACGCACGTTTTGTAAAAGGTAATGCTCGTGGTAAATTGCATTTGTCTGTGCGAAGAAAACGGAATAGAGGTAAAAATCTAGCAAATTGGAGAGAGGAAAATAAGTAAGTACACAAAGTATTTATAGTATTCATGGGTCGTTTTCAGTGTATAGCTTCAGGCAGTGTTATTAATAAAAACATGTGTTTTTTTTACCTTTATTTAATGTTAAAGGAAAGCACAAATACTGAAGAAAGTACGCCAATTGCAGAAACTACATCTGAAAATGCTAAAAGCAAGTAGAAATTACGTTATGAATAGTTTATATTGTGTATTTTATTTTGTAATAAAGGAAAAACCTTTTTACTTCAGTAACTACTATTCATGAAATATACATGTGTTATATATGTGATACATATATATAAAATATATTTTATTGTTAAATGGGATACAAACAAGAGATACTTTTATATGCTACGTAATGAAACAACATGATAGCTTTGAAAACTTGTAATATTTTTATGTATATTATCAACTTGTATGTAACCGCGAGGTAAACTATTGTAACTTATGTATTTTGTTTACAAATCAGCTTTACAGTTTTGTGTAATTATTCGTATTTTGTGCTGTGCTTATAGTGTTGGAACTGCAAAATATGTAAAACTTATCCCCCAATAAATGCCTTGCAAAGTAATATCCCACGGTATATTTAGTTCATTTAATTTTTATACAACTATTATTATTTGGAAAGTAACCTAAAAAAACTAAAAATTATTAATTGTATATCCACAATCCAGTTAAATATTTTTTGTAAATAAACGGTACTATAAAATATATATGTGCAAAGAATACTCTAAGAATAATGTAAATGAGGTGGACGCGAATGCAATGACAAGAGAAATGCAGAGTAACCCGACAAGACATGTGTTATCGAAAACCAGACCTTCCTCTACACCCCTTCCACACATTCGTCAACAAAGCGCAGATAACAGCTGTAACCCGACCACTCTAATGGCGAGGATTATCTACAGCGCTCGGGTCTTGCTGAAGGGATGGAATAAAAGTGTCCTATCTCCAAACAGTAAAGAGGCATATTTTCGGCTCAAACATGAATGTGCAGTGACTTACGCGTGTGCAAGTAATTCGCAATTGTATGAAGATAATTATTTCCAAAATTCATATACTATAAAAGAATGTTACATTTAAATCGTTCAGTTTTTACTCTTTTGTTATTCCGATTACTTTATTTTCTGCAAGTTGTCAAATTTGCGCCAATATAAACCTTTTTACTAATTAAATTTGCTTATTAATAACAACATTAACCACATTCTGACAACTCGGATCAGTCATTATACCTTTCCTCAATGATGTGTAAAAATCTCATTCATCTGCATTAACTGGTTTGACCTCTACTTGCCGTCGCATTGACCACTAAAACAGCTCTAAATGAAGCCTTTTATCGCCCTCTTAAATCGACCATCGAATCATTCAATCTGCAGACCGATAAAAGCAACAAAAAAATTTGAAAAATACTTAACTCCAGCTTTGAACTTGATTTTTAGCAAAAAGAAAACTTAATCGAAATCCTGCCCATATTGTTAAAATCCATTGAACAGCTAATGTATAAAGTTTCCCTTTGGCTGTGCGAAATTTAGTTCGCGTCATTTCGCCACAGATGGCATCACCGTGGTTGCGCATTTCCGTTCCACCAGACTTTCGTTATGTTCCCGAAATTGCTCCTACCAAATGGCGTGTTCGAGAGCTAAGATGTTACGCGTGAAAATGGATTATTCGGGTATCTGATTCGGGATCAAAGAAAATTAGGTTACCGTCGGAGGCGTGTGGCTGATGTTGCTGTCACGACGAAGCGCGAGGTTACAAAAAAATTCTCTCTCTCTCTCTCTCTCTCTCTCTCTCTCTCTCTCTCTCTCTCGGTTCCGCCCACAAGACGCGCACGTGTGGCGCTCCCAGCGGCGAGGAACCGCATTAAGTGGGTCAGGACTCTCCCAACAACGTCTGCACGAGATACAGCGATGGACGTATAATTTACTGGGTGTCGAATTTCCATCGCTCTTCTCTCTCTCTCTCTCTCTCTCTCACTCAATCATTCTCCCTCCCCCCCCCCCCCCAATCCCCCTGACGCTCACACGTACACACACACACACACACACTCTCTCTCTCTCTCTCTCATTCCGCAACTGTTCGTGCCTCGCGTGTAACCCATGTCCCACGACTGCGCACGTGCAGTAAAATGTAAGGGACCTTTGAACTTTCCATTTCGTTGGTCTAGTTCGCCATTATCCTCTCCCTTGCGCGCGTTTGCCAGCTTTTTCCCGCAGACAGACAGCATCTGGGAAAAACAAGGTAGAACTCGGGGGAATTTTTAAAAGTTCGTCTTGAAACTGGTAATGAATTGACTCCGCAAAATCGATGTGTGCCATCAATACGGCCCGGGAAATAACCGTAGGTTCATTTCGCGATAGACGAGAATCCAAATACGTTTTACCTTCCTTGCTGCTTCAGTGATCGGGCCACAGTTCATCTGAAAGACCCTGGGCCTACAACAAAAGGAATATCGAATCAAAAGAATTCCAGTTAACAGGTGTAACGAGTCAGTAGCACTTCAATAAGCAGGTGTAATTTGCCCGAGTACATAGAGAGTCATGGAGTTTATCCTAGAGGTCAGTGAAACGGCGAATTATTCCTGGAGACCGGAAAAATTCGCGGATTCATTTAGCGATAGGCTAAAATTCAAATACCTGCGCCTTTAAGCTGCTTCTGCTATTAGCTCACTGTTCGTCGGGACAACTCTGGGCCAATGAGAAACCCTCAACCAAAGAAGTATAGAAAGACAGGCAAACCAGTGGAGATGACCCCACATGTCACCAGCCAATGAACTGGCGTTATTTTCCCCGAGTATAACAAGGACTGTAAAGTCTATTCTGAAGGTCATCGAAACCGCGAATTTTCCAGTCCCTTGTAATGGACTTCGACGTCCTCTAGGATAGACTCCATGATAGACTGTGCGCTAGGGGAAAGTACACCTGCTCATTGGCTACGGACTCGTGACGACTCATGACGCCTTGTTAATTATGTTGATTTCTATTCGATAAATATTTTGTTGAGAGTTCTTCATTGGCTCAAGAGTCCTTTAGATAACCTGTGGCTGTATCCGAATACATAGGGATGCGTCCTTAGAACACACATCCCTACATCCCTTAGCAAATGCAGCCACAGTGTAGAGGACGCATTTCTAATGGATGGATAGTATCCGAATACTTTTACTGCTAGCACCACCTGTTGACTGTCAGTCGTACTAATGTTCACGCAGCCATTTTGTGTAGGGAAATCTACGAATATTCAGCAAAACGTAAATAATAAATACCTACCAATTAAAAAATAATGTAACGTGTATGTTATACATGTAAGCGATCCAAATAAAATACATTTTATAAATTGTAAACTTTAAAAATACTTATGAGTTTTGAATTATCCTTTAAGTTTAAATTCGTATTTTGATTATATTTATTAACGTCTTCATTTGTCTCTGTTTAAGTTATCACTTTCGCTTGTAATGTTTTAAACACATCTTATGCTGAAAATCTGAAGTAATATTATACACAAACAAAATAAAACCCGATTCCGAAGCTAATGGATGTAGGGACGCGTTAGTGGATGCGAGTGTCGCATCCCTAGAAATCTCGAATTAGTGGATGCGTGAAGGGATGCATCGGCATCCCTTGTGATAATTCGGATTCAACACAAAGATGGCCGTGTCCACTACGATGCATTTTAGTAGATCCCTTAGCTAAGGGATCCATTAGGCCAGTATTCGGATGCAGCCTGTGGCTCAAATACTGGAACATCCGAAGGGGGGGGGGGGGGGAGTATCTGAATACCAACCTATCACGAAATAAAGCAGCGAATTTTTCCAATCTCTACCTATTGCGAGGATGGTAGGTATTTGATTATATGGTCTGTGTCATGTAACTCGTCCCAAATTTTATATTTCTTAAAAATTTGTACTTATATTGGTTTACGCATTTTTCTACCGCTTTTGTTTTGCCTGCAGAGTTTGGAAACAACTTCACGTGGTTGTGAGTGAACATCACGCGTTGCTTTGCAAGTGGCGTAAAGGAAATGGGTGCCCCTGGTGCTATTTTTGAGAAATGTCAAATTCGAGACAAACTACAAGGCATAGACGTTGCGTCTCAGCGACAACGAGATCGTTAAAGACGGAAAATCAAAGGGGAAATGGGAAAATAATAGGACATAAGTTATAAAATTACGTTTTAAAATTCTGATGGATCATTCTATGGTATTTTCGGTACATAACACGGCATAACTTGTTAAAAATCTGTTCATGCCGCGAAATCGTCTAAAATACTAGGTTGTTACGAAACTAAGTGTAGTTATTGATAGAGATGCATTCCAGACAAAGCCAGAAATTTGATGATTCTGCAAGTGACCTTTGTATCATCTGTTATCAAGATGCTGTGACGGGAGATTTTAGACGTTTTGTTTCCTTGGAATAATTGAAGACTTTGGCGTCTGATAGAGGGCAATAACGCATCAAAGACACGTGACAACACAAGCCTGTATATTATACAATATTATGTAAGAATTGTGTTTTGTCAATGTAAACTTCATCAGGCATCGATGTATACAAAGGTCATATTTGCTTTAAATAGCACCCAAAACCACATACCTAGTTGAATTTTTTCCTCTGTTATAGAAAACTTGTTAAAATTAAATGTATAGAAGTGGTGATGAACATATAGCTTCTTGTAAATGCTTTTGTCCATCGTTGGTGCCGTGGCCGTGTATTTTTAGATAGACTGGAGCCTTGTTATGTGGAATGTCATATCGACATGATACATAACTAGGGGCAGGCAAAAAAAAATCTGAACGCCTATTGGACTGCAACAACGTATACCCACACCAGCGGTTTCTCCCTTGTGATTGGCGGCCGTCTGCAAGAGAAATGGTTGCCTTATTTGACCGGGCCACTAAGGACGCGTTTGCTTCCGCACTGAATCACTCTGATTGGTGTAGCAACAATTGACATGTACCTAAACGAAACTCACCCATTCACGAAAGACAGACGATGCAACAGTGCTTTAACTTTAAGCTACTCTCGGAATCTTTCCGCGAAATATGCATGCCCCTATACATAACCAACCGGATATTGAAACCTGTATCATGTACCATTGTACTATATGCTAGTTAGCACATAGTCCGGTCTCCATTAATACGATAAGAACTCAAATGTATTTATCACTCTTTAGCAAAAACCACACAGTTAAACCATATACATTTGGTATCATTATATAGATTTTTTTATTGACTTAAAAATAGTTTGGATTAAAATAGTTTATTATTGAATTATTTTTTAATTTCAATGTCATTATTTAAAACTTGTCTGTTTGTATGTATGTTTGTTCGAGTATTGCGCAAACACTTATTAACCGATTTTGATTAAACATTTTGTGTTTAAAAGCTTGTGATTGGAATTAAAAACTGCTGTATATTTTATTTCGCTACGATGAATGGAGCCGGAGATATAACAATAAAACCACAATTTTTTCACAACCAAGTGCACCCAATTCCAAAATACCCACTTCTACCAACACCCACTTCTACCAATACTACAATGTACTACATACATAATATAATTTAATTATTCTATCACAATCGATAACTATTTCAAGATTGATGATAACTTTTTTATTTAATTATATAATAATTAAAAAAAATCACCGTGCAATTATTCTTACGGGGACACACACGTATATATCATAATTAGAATTTTGCATGTGGCTAATCAATAGAGGTACGGAAATTTCACGGATTAAATTGGTCGCAAGCTGGAATTCAAACTTTCGTACTCTGGCATTGTGCTCATGATTGAACTGGAGTTATTCGTACACGCCTCCTTGCGACCGTGAACCAATGATGTCCAAGCTCGGAGAGAAGTAGGCGAACCAGGTAGTGCCGATTCATGAGAACAAAAATATTCTCAATTTGAAGTCAGCCGATGTAAAAGCAAAAGTTGGTAGAACAAACACAAGGCTTTGAATTTTTGCCTAACGCTGCACGAATCACGAAATTACCGGGTTTATGACAATAAAACAAAAAAAACTTGAATCTAATCAAGTCTAGATGACTGGAAAAAATGTCAAAAGGCGTCTCTGAGGTGGGGTGCTGTCATAACTTAGAAACACACAACTTAGAAACACATAACTTAGAATTTTCTAAGTTATGACGGTTCTAAGTTATAACTTTCTACGTTATGACGTTTCTAAGTTGTGTGGTTCTGCGTTGCGTGTTTCTAAGTTATGACAGTTCTAAGTTGTGTGTTTCTAAGTTATGATAGTTCTAAGTTGTGACTTTCTACGTTACGACTTTTCTAAGTTGTGTGGTTCTGCGTTGCGTGTTTCTAAGTTACGTGTTTCTAAGTTATGGCTGTTCTAAGTTGTGTGTTTCTAAGTTGTGATAGTTCTAAGTTGTGACTTTCTACGTTATGATGTGTCTAGGTTGTGTGGTTCTGCGTTGCGTGTTTCTAAGTTACGTGTTTATAAGTTATGACAGTTCTAAGTTGTGTGTTTCTAAGTTTTGATAGTTCTAAGTTGTGACTCTACGTTATGACGTTTCTAAGTTGTGACTCTACGTTATGACGTTTCTAAGTTGTGTGGTTCTGCGTTGCGTGTTTCTAAGTTACGTGTTTCTAAGTTATGACAATTCTAAGTTGTGTGTTTCTAAGTTATGATAGTTCTAAGTTGTGACTTTCTACGTTATGACGTTTCTAAGTTGTGTGGTTCTGCGTTGTATGTTTCTAAGTTGTGTGTTTCTAAGTTATGATCTTTCTAAGTTGTGTGTTTCTAAGTTACGTGGATTTTTCCAAGTTTTCTAAGTTATGGCAGTTCTAAGTTGTGACTTTCTAAGTTATGTGTGGTTCCCGTCTGAGGTAGCTCGTTGGTTTTCTCTACCTTCACAACACTGTCCCCACAGTTCAGACAGCTCGAATGCCGGATGTGTTTACGTATGGAAAGCCTGGCCATTCGCATTCGACCGGGGTCGACCTTGAAGGCGCTGCGTCTCACCACAACGTGTTGAATAATGAATAACTATTCGGTTCGTTACGTAAGAACAACAGAAACTCCGATTACCAACACATTTTTTCTTCACTTTTGGGCAATCACATTTCACGTTATTTTGATAATACCTTGAGAAATTAATTATACCTAGGACCATGAATTTTTCGCGGAAAGATTTCCAGACCAGCTGTGTGTTAAAATTTTGTAGCATTTTCTGTGTTTCGTGGTTGGCTGTGTTTCTTTCAGGCACATGTCATCTGTCAGCACACTAATCATATAGGCATCCAGTGCAGAAGCAAACGCGGCCTGGATGGCCCGGCCAATAGGAGCAATGGTTTCTCTTACAGAAGGCCGCCAATTACAAGGAAACTATCGCTAGCACAGGAATACCCTATTGCCGTCTAATGAGCGATACAATATTTTGTGAAAAATCCATGCCCCTTAAAAAATATCCCCTCTGGCCTTTCCTGGAAAATTACTAAAAATAATTATAATTACTGGTTGCTAAAGTTTCACATTCGCTGTGTGATTATAGTTAGAGAACAGGGATATTTGGCTGATTATTTGGTTTTTAGCTAAAATTGATAATATATACATACATATACACTCTTAAAACATATGCTTTCCATTTGGCTGATAACTTTCTGCAGACTCGCGCCTTCTTTGGAGTGGGTCTACGTGATTCGGCCACTCTACTGCTAGTTGGTTGCTGAGTGAACGACAAAAGTTATCTTACTAAAGCTGTATAGGCCTATATGCATCCAATAAGCGAACAACTTCGTAACATTCAAAAAGTTTCCGTTAAGATATAGTTCAGGCGATATTAAAATGTTTATATTCTAAATATTGGGCAATGTATGTCGGCTAGCTATAAAAATAAAAATAATAATTATACAGCGAGGGGCGTTTTAATACCAAGGCAAACCGTCCATTATCCACCTTTTCCGAGTATCTAGGTATGTGTATTCTGTTACCGTTAGGTCGGAATTATAACATAAAGTTAGTCGCATCCTTCGACGTCCTTTCTTCCGCCATAAGTCCGTCCTTCCGTCAGCCGCCGAGCGACTAACGACACTCGGCTCGTTCGTCATATTTTTTTTTCTTTTCCGTTTGAACCCTGCCAACTGTTGAGAAAATTTATAAATTTGGGAGATGTATTCTTATTATGATTAGATTAGTTTTACAGTCATGTAAGTTTTGCACTTGTAACTCATTAAATTAAATTATTTCTCTCTCTAGAATTTATTTCAACATGTTAAAGTTAAGATGCATAATTAATTACGCTTTTGTGACTCAGGCGATTTTTGTTTAAAAAACAAAACGTTTATGTATGTTCAACGTAAGTTAAAAATAATAATAATCATCCTCACTTAAACAAACTTCAAAACCTTCTAATACAATAAGTTCTGACGCGCAAAACCCTTGTATCATATCCTCAAAAATGTTGGTGGGCGGACGAATTGAATTTTTTCATTGCATCTTATTGGTAGGGGCATGTATTTTTTTTCGCGAAAAAATTCTAATCAGTCATTAGACTGCAAAATGTGTGTCTGCGCTAGCGATCGTTAGAGACCGGAAAAATTCGCGAGTTCATTTCGCGATAGGCTGAAATACAAATAGTTATACCTCAGTGCTGCCTCTGCTATTGGCTCACAACTCACCTGGATGACTCTGAGCCAATGAGAAACACCCAACCAAAGCTGTATCGCATCACAGGCTGCTACGTTGGGACGTCTCACAAGACAGCAGCCAATAAGTGGATGACATTTGACCGAGTGTACGTAGAACTATGGAGTTCATCCTGCAGGTCATTGAACCCGGATTTTTTCCGGTCCCTAGCGACCGTTCTCTTGTAATTGGCGGCCGTCTGCAAGACAGGCCGTTGCCTTGTTTGGCCGGGCCATCCATAACGCGCTTGTTTCCGCACTGGATGGCTGTGATTGGTGTGCTCGCGGTAGACATGTGCCCGAAACACAGGCGCGGAAAAAAATTCACGGGCTTAACTTCTTGGCTGCAGGTCATCGGACGGACGGACTGGCGGACGGAGACGACGTGCGACGGTCTGTTGCTAACTCCGGCCCCGAGTACAGCCGGGACAGCCCGCGACGGAGGGCCAAGGTAGGACGGCGGACGACGAAGACGTTGCGTCAGCGCTCTGACGCAAGGCGTCGTCGGAACACGCTAGGACGCGTATTGCACGATCGCGAGGTTGGGGGTGGGGGGAAGGTAAGAGGTAGTGGAAGGGGGGAAGGGGGTTGAAAGAACTCTGAGGGGAAGGTGGGGAAGAGCCTTGACCTAAACCTGGCCGCGCGCGTGTGCCGCCCGGGGAAAGGGCTCAGCACCCCCTCCCCCCTTCCCTTCAAGCTATTGCTGGCGTGTTTGCGTGCGGTGTCGCGGACTGTGTCTTGAACCTCCGCATGCCTCCTCAAGGTTCACGGCTCTGAACTGGCGCGCTGTCTTCTCGTGCGCACAGCGACTATGAAGATAAATATGAGTAGATGGAAATAGGGCATACGGGTGCAACGTATTCCTTATGGAACTACAGCTTGACGGCATGATGGTCTATTGGGTTGCCTATCGTGAGGATTCGGCTATGTTCGGGCGTGCTCACCTCTCGATGCCTATGATCGGTATCCCGGCGGCCATTTTAGATGATGCCACGTCCGACATCATGAAATCCGCTATTTTGGAAATCTGTAAATATTGAGATAGAAATTCGGGAAAAAATTCCACAATTCATCAAAAAATCACTTATTAATTTACAGAGGCGAGCATCCCCGAACATAGCCGAATCTTCACGATTGGCAAGCGAACAAGCCACCAAGACGTAGTTCCATAAGAAATACATTGCACCCGTATGCCCTGTTTCCATCTACTAAAGTGTAACGCAAATCCCTTGAGTGCTTTCAAGAATCTCTACCAGATGTTTCGTGCTTTAAAATTATTTTGGAAACACACTTTTTCACTCTTCTATAAATTACAGTTTTAAAACACGCAATCCGGGAACAGAACTATAGTCACCCGCCCTCAGCGCATTCGTAAATACCTCACTTTTATGTCTCGAGCAGTTTTATAATTGCATAGGGGTTTTTATTCTTTATTTTTCTGAAGCTCTGCACATTGTGTGTGTTGCCAGGTAGGCGGTGGCCTTGACTGGATCTGTCTGTGATGCGATACTTCCATTCATGGGCGTAGATCCGGGAAGGGGGGGGAAGGGGTCCCAGACCCCCCTCCCCCCTGGAATCAAGAAGCCCCTCACTGAGGCGGCCCGCATGCGCTTCCAAAACTATGTTTTGTGGAAAACTTTATGTATGTTTTAAAGTTTTCTGCTTATTGCATGCATATAGCCCAACATAGGGGTAGTGTAAGACATACAAGAGCCCTATCCAGAGACGACTTGCGTCTGTTAAAACCCACGCGCAAAATTCTCGGGCCGCGCGGAAAACCCCTGCGAATTTTCGCCCAATGCGAATCATACAGATTTTCGCCCCTGCGTTCCATCAATACCATGAACATATGGAACGGAATCTGAACAACCCACAATAAAAATATAAATAGAATAACGCTTCGATTGCACGTGTGCACCATTATATAGTAGTATTTAGGAATCATTTAATCATCCACCCCAAAGCTCCTGTACAGTGCCTACCAAAATTTTAAGACCACAGGCTTAATTAAAACAAAAAAATAATCCCAGGTTTTTTTTAATCATTTCTTGAATATTTTGTGAGTTAGTTCAAATCATGAGACAATTATCCATAAAAAAACGCATTGCGATACATTTAGTTTCCCAGATGTTTTTTTTTTTAATTTTCAAATCTTATTATAAAAACCTACATATTTAAGTATCAAAAACGTTGTAAATACTGAACCACGTTGTAGAGTAAGCTAGCGAGAATTTATGGACACAAGCTATTGGTGCCTATACGTTCTCGCTAGCTCTATCGACAAACTTTCTATTTACATTTAAACCTGCAACTACACTTCGTTGTTTTTCCCTATATTTTTCAAAATATAAAAAAAATGTCAACAATTTTTTTAACGTTTCTACTTTTTAAAATGATAATACACATCTTAAAATACTGGAAAAAATTGGTACTGAAATTAATCGAATGGTTTCGTATTTACAATATTTTTGATACTTGAAATGTAGATATTTAAAATAAGTATCGAAAATTAAATTTTTTGTATTTTGAAAACTAAATGTATCACAACTTTTTTTGATAGACAGATGTCTCATGATCTGCAGTATTCACCAAATATCCATGAGATTATAACTAAAAAAAAAATAATCAAAATAGGATAATTTTATTTAAATAAACCTGTGGTCTTAAACTTTTGTCAGGTACTGTATATCTACAAACCCTTCCTTTAGGTTCATCCCTAACTATTAAAGTTAATTAGTTAGGGTGTGTGTGTGTAAAATAATACCCACGGTAATAATTCAAGTCTAAATTATAAACGACCAAAACTTTTTTTTGACAATGGAATTTCAAAGCAGATTTTTGTTGATTTGTTGATAACATCTTTGTTTAACAATAAGTTACTAACTTTACGGTGGCATTTTAACAATTTATTCCCAGCGTGTTACCTGTAAGCTATTAAACTTCTAGTAATATTAACTACTGTTTGTTTTGCCAGCCAGTTGCTAACCACGGAGATTTAAACTTTAGATGTTTCATCAAAGTCTTTGATCTTGCCAGCTTCAAGTCGTTCTCTGTTGTTCGTATTTTCATAGCGGCGACTACAATTTGGTGGTAAGTATCTTTTCATTTACCATGAATTTGCTACTTTCTTCGTTAGTTTTAAATTTTAAATTCTTATCGAGATCTGGGATGATATTTTTAGCAGTAGCATTTTTACATTCCTCATAATTAGAGACCTGTAAAATTCGCAATTTCAAATCCCTAAAGGATAGACTCCATGATCCTCTACGCACTCGTGCAAATTACATCTGCTGATTGGTTACCGACTCGTAACACCTGTTCACTGGAATGAACGTGATTCGCTAATTCTTCTGTTAAAGATTTTTCATTGGCCCAGAGTCCTTCAGATAAACTGTGGCCCAATCACTGAAGCAAAATAATGTCAAAAGTATTTGGACTCTATCCTATCGCGAAATGAATCCGCGAATTTTACAGGTCTCTACTCATAATCATTACAGTCATCTGATATTTTGCCTTCATTCCTCTTCTTCGATAGCTTTAGTCAGCTTATTTGTACATGTCTTGCAATGTCTTTTCAAGAAATATATTCTACCAAAGGATTTATAACACTGACTACAGCTAAGTGGTTTTTTTTGGCAAGGACCCAAAATACACTCGCTTCTTACGTGTTGTTAAGCTTTTTTTTTCTCAAGGTAAACTCCTTGCTACAGCATCTACAGCGATATCCAAAGACTGCTATACACCTCGGTCGGTGAAAAGTGAACTCGAGTAAACTTAGTGGCTAAGTATCTACAGCGATATCCAAAGACTGCTATACACCTCGGTCGGTGAAAAGTGAACTCGAGTAAACTTAGTGGCTAAGTATCTACAGCGATATCCAAAGACTGCTATACACCTCGGTCGGTGAAAAGTGAACTCGAGTAAACTTAGTGGCTAAGTATCTACAGCGATATCCAAAGACTGCTATACACCTCGGTCGGTGAAAAGTGAACTCGAGTAAACTTAGTGGCTAAGTATCTACAGCGATATCCAAAGACTGCTATACACCTCGGTCGGTGAAAAGTGAACTCGAGTAAACTTAGTGGCTAAGTATCTACAGCGATATCCAAAGACTGCTATACACCTCGGTCGGTGAAAAGTGAACTCGAGTAAACTTAGTGGCTAAGTATCTACAGCGATATCCAAAGACTGCTATATACCTCGGTCGGTGAAAAGTGAACTCGAGTAAACTTAGTGGCTAAGTATCTACAGCGATATCCAAAGACTGCTATATACCTCGGTCGGTGAAAAGTGAACTCGAGTAAACTTAGTGGCTAAGTATCTACAGCGATATCCAAAGACTGCTATACACCTCGGTCGGTGAAAAGTGAACTCGAGTAAACTTAGTGGCTAAGTATCTACAGCGATATCCAAAGACTGCTATATACCTCGGTCGGTGAAAAGTGAACTCGAGTAAACTTAGTGGCTAAGTATCTACAGCGATATCCAAAGACTGCTATATACCTCGGTCGGTGAAAAGTGAACTCGAGTAAACTTAGTGGCTAAGTATCTACAGCGATATCCAAAGACTGCTATACACCTCGGTCGGTGAAAAGTGAACTCGAGTAAACTTAGTGGCTAAGTATCTACAGCGATATCCAAAGACTGCTATATACCTCGGTCGGTGAAAAGTGAACTCGAGTAAACTTAGTGGCTAAGTATCTACAGCGATATCCAAAGACTGCTATACACCTCGGTCGGTGAAAAGTGAACTCGAGTAAACTTAGTGGCTAAGTATCTACAGCGATATCCAAAGACTGCTATACACCTCGGTCGGTGAAAAGTGAACTCGAGTAAACTTAGTGGCTAAGTATCTACAGCGATATCCAAAGACTGCTATACACCTCGGTCGGTGAAAAGTGAACTCGAGTAAACTTAGTGGCTAAGTATCTACAGCGATATCCAAAGACTGCTATACACCTCGGTCGGTGAAAAGTGAACTCGAGTAAACTTAGTGGCTAAGTATCTACAGCGATATCCAAAGACTGCTATACACCTCGGTCGGTGAAAAGTGAACTCGAGTAAACTTAGTGGCTAAGTATCTACAGCGATATCCAAAGACTGCTATATACCTCGGTCGGTGAAAAGTGAACTCGAGTAAACTTAGTGGCTAAGTATCTACAGCGATATCCAAAGACTGCTATACACCTCGGTCGGTGAAAAGTGAACTCGAGTAAACTTAGTGGCTAAGTATCTACAGCGATATCCAAAGACTGCTATATACCTCGGTCGGTGAAAAGTGAACTCGAGTAAACTTAGTGGCTAAGTATCTACAGCGATATCCAAAGACTGCTATACACCTCGGTCGGTGAAAAGTGAACTCGAGTAAACTTAGTGGCTAAGTATCTACAGCGATATCCAAAGACTGCTATACACCTCGGTCGGTGAAAAGTGAACTCGAGTAAACTTAGTGGCTAAGTATCTACAGCGATATCCAAAGACTGCTATACACCTCGGTCGGTGAAAAGTGAACTCGAGTAAACTTAGTGGCTAAGTATCTACAGCGATATCCAAAGACTGCTATACACCTCGGTCGGTGAAAAGTGAACTCGAGTAAACTTAGTGGCTAAGTATCTACAGCGATATCCAAAGACTGCTATACACCTCGGTCGGTGAAAAGTGAACTCGAGTAAACTTAGTGGCTAAGTATCTACAGCGATATCCAAAGACTGCTATATACCTCGGTCGGTGAAAAGTGAACTCGAGTAAACTTAGTGGCTAAGTATCTACAGCGATATCCAAAGACTGCTATATACCTCGGTCGGTGAAAAGTGAACTCGAGTAAACTTAGTGGCTAAGTATCTACAGCGATATCCAAAGACTGCTATACACCTCGGTCGGTGAAAAGTGAACTCGAGTAAACTTAGTGGCTAAGTATCTACAGCGATATCCAAAGACTGCTATACACCTCGGTCGGTGGAGCCCAGTCACTTCTCGGCTCGCGCGATCACAGAATAAACAATTGGTAACAGAAGCGACAAAGTGGGTTTACCCGCGTACTCGCTCATCGTTTGTTTACTTTTCGGTCGCCATCTTTTCGGGGCGCGTTTAGCCAATGCTGGGATAGCAGTTTAGTTGGATTTGAATTAAGTACTGTATTAGTTAGTGATTGCGAGTGAATTCTGGCATTGTAAATGATTTAATTATGTATACTTCACATTTGCGTACATTGATTAAGATTATGCAAGGATTTTTTTGTTTGTTTTGTATTGACGTCTAATATCTTTGTACAAACGTGTACACACAGAAGATCTGACAAAATGACATAACGATATGTTGTCCTCCCATTAAGAGCTAAATTTTACAGACAAGAAAGTTTCTTCAGTTAGTGTTAATAAGAAAATGGTTAAGTAAACTTAAATGTTAAATTAATTTGTGTTATGAGATTCTACTTATTTAACAAGCCAAAAAAAATAGGTAGCTATTTAGGCCTACATTAGAAATACCTAGATATGATGTGCATTTACAAAGTTTATTTTAAGTATGTAAATACATTTTTTTTACGTGTTAACTACATAACGTAGGGGCCAATTAAAAGCAACGACTTAAAGAAATTCACTCTCAACAATATTACATTAGGCCTACAGGAAAATAAATCACACGTATGTTAAGTGTGGCATTTTTAATATAAATGGCATATTAAGTTATAGACAAAAATCACTCTACATTTTGATTGCTGTAGTTTTAGGTGCATTGTGGCAAAAAATAAATAAAGGCATCGAGACACGTTGCATGGCAGTAAGCACAGAGTTACACAAATATCACGCATTCTTTCCAGCAAACGAGATGACGGACAAGAAGACGCCTACTGGCTTTCAATCATTATTTAATAACATGTCAATGAGTTACACCAAAAATTATGCATTCTTTCTGAATAAAATTTGTTCGGCATTTACTGCGCAATTCCCTGAATCACGGAACACAAGGCTAGAATGCGCACGAACTAGCTTATTTATTCCAATACAAAAGAATAATGTTGATTGGAATCACGCATGCATACTCTAAATACTATGAATTCAAACATATTTGTGAAATTACGACGAATTATTGTATTTACTACCACACAAACTGTTCATTAAATCATACTACCCTTTTTAAATCATACTACCCTTACTTTCAATGGGAAAACATTTCTTTATTTACATTCGTGTACGCCCCGAGAGCATCAGATTGCTGGTACGCACTAACCAAGGATAAAACCACATTTTGTCGCTTCTGTTACCAATTGTTTATTCTGTGGCGCGGCGCAGCGCACGGTAACTCGGCCTGCGTGTGTTTGCCGGTATCCTAGCAACTGCCCCCCCGCTTCCCGCAGGGGACAACGCCCTCGCCTGAGCACTCTGCCCGTGGGGGGGGGGGGGGTCTGGGGGGGATGGGGGATGACCAACTACCGGACGCGCGATCCAAGCTACCGGAGGCAGATTCTGAATCATAGATAGGGACTGGAAAAATTCGCGGTTTCAATGACCCTCTAGGTTAGACTCCACAACCCTATATGTACTCGGAAAAATCACATCTGCTCATTGGCTACTGGCACGTGAGAGAACTGTCAACTGGAAGGCTTGTGATTTGAAACTTCTTTCGTCAAGGGTTATTCATTGGCTCAGAGTCCTGCAGGCAAACTATGGTCCAATATTGAAGCAGCAGAAAGTTAAACGCATTTGGATTCTAGACTATCGCGAAATCAAACCGCGAATTTTCCCGGTCTCTAATCATAGATCAACGGGACACCGTCCGACCCCCACGATTATATTTAATTTGTGGTAAAATTACTAATATTTACTCCCAATTTAACAATTAATAAACTGTGACACTGCACAGCTGTGTAGTAACATATGCTCAACTTTTTAAAACTTTTTTTTTTTACATTTCCTTTGTTTTGCTGATGGCTAACCCGTTTCAACAATTTCTTTAATTTGTTTAATATAGTAGTTGTACTTTAATGCCTCAAATCACGATGTCTAATTTTTTTTTAAATTTAAAGCAGTGTGATTATATTATGGTTTCATTGTAACTTCCCTGCAACATCAGTATATCGCTTATTATGTCATTTGAACATTTTGTTCTAATTGTGTTTAACCTAACATCAAAATTAATATGGACAATGAAGTTTAAAAAAAAAAACAATTGATAGCGTTAAGAAAAAAATCAAGATTGTTAATTTGTGTTATGTTCGTTTAGAAAATGATTTCTTTGCACAAAGTGCAAGAAGCACTTCGCTCTTTAGTTGCTGTCTTCCCAAGCGAGTACCTATGTATGACCTTCTTTATTCAGTGCCAAGGTCAGAAATATCTTCTTATTGATCCCACACCATGATTGTGACTTCAGAAAATTACTCGTCGTAGTATTTTTTTTTAGCATAAACGAGCTGTAATTCATATTTTGCCGCCGCAATGCAGTGCCCTGATACCCGGTCACGTGGTTCGCTATGTGAATACCTGCATGCTTACCTGGCGTGTGAGGAGAGTTCCCAGCTGCCGCGGAGACACCGCGTCTTTTCATCACTTATTTTTGGCCACGTGCAAAATTACCTTCGGCCAACCTAAAAAAAATAAAAATGAAAACACTTCAGAGCTTGAGATGATTATCACGTTGTCCAGATATTCTGGACTCTAATAAAATGTACTAAATGAAGTAATGTAACATAAAAGTATAAGTTAATCTTAATTCGACAACACACACACACACACTTATATATATATATATAAACAGAATCTATAGTCAGCAAGTGCCACCGCGGGGAAATATTTTATTATTTAACGCGGACGACTACAACTATCACAGTTCACAAGTTTCGACTTCAACAAGTAGCCAAAGCTAAGTTCTATGCCATGTTCAACAAAAAAAAAAAGGGGGGGGGGGGTTGGTGGGGCTGTGTCGGTACACACGACCGTTGTTTTAACGTGGAACGTCTGTGTCATCGAGTCGCTCTTAGTGTACTGGATTGAAAAAAAAAAAACGAGACATTGACTGCGGAATAAAAATTTTAATGCAAAACAGAGACTGAATGGTGCTATCTTCACTCGATTATGTCCATTGGTGCCGGTAAAACATCTCGCGGAGTTTTCTTAACATTATTACGTATACACATTATCCAAAATACACCATTTTTATGGGTTAAATCGATCGATCTAAATAAACCCTACGCACGAACACACGAATAGCCGCGCCATCACGTCTGAGCTGCTCTTGAGTAGAAAGGAGCGAGAGCGCAGGTTTTTGACAAATCCGCGCGGTTCCCCTTCCCCGCCAACCCGCCCGTCCGAGACTCAAACTCGAGGACTTATCAGCGAGCTGACTGCATACGTTAGATAATGACACCGCACTCGCGTCTCCAAGACTAATGGTTATGGGCTAAAAGACTATTTCTGTTCTGGCGCCCGTACGTTTCAGTGTGATTTCAAGGACGTTTCACGTCAGAAATTAAGCACGGAAGCTTTACTGCAAGCGGTATCAATAGAGACCGGAAAAATTCGCGGATTCATTTCGATAAAGGCTAAAATTCAAACTTGTGAAAAATTCTGCTGGTTCTGCTATTGGCTCGCAGTTTAACTGGAGCTCCCTGGTGGGCCAATGGCAGACTATTTTACCATAGAAGCGTCGAATCACAAGCCACCCAGTGGAGACGCCTCACAAGTTAGCACCCAATGAACACGCGTGTTTGCTTGAGAAATGCAGAGGATAATGGAAGCTATCCTAGAGGTCATTGAATGCGCGAATTTTTCAGGTCTCTAGGTATCAAATATATTTGAACCTGTAAGATGGCGCGAGCGGGATCCCCGACGTCGATCCTGGCCACCAGATGGCGCGCCGCGGCTTCGACCAATTTGCACAGCTGTGGGGCTTAGCGCGGGCATGGCGAGACACAGCGCAGATAAGATAGCGTCGTGGGCTCCCGCGAGTTATCGACAACTGGGCCCGCTGGGGAGTTCGGCGTGAAGGGACCCAGGGTCGCTCTCTATCCAAAATAACAAACCCCACCCACCATCCTTTACCAGTTCGGGTGAACAACGGACTAATAGCTTTGAATATATATACTGTATAGAAGTCGCGAGTGGATAGGATTTACTCTACGTTTTTCAGAAGCGTATGAAGAGCAGCTTGGGAACTTCACCGCTGCAGTGCGCTGCCGTAACGCCCTGTATCGTCTTAGTTGTTATGTACACATTAGAGCGCAGCACTATCGCCCGCTGTCATTCCCCGCACCCCCCCCCCCCCCCAACTATCATTAACTGCAGCTCAAGGTCGTTCAACAGGAGGGGGAAGGGGTGTTTGAAGAGTTCGACACTTGTCCGCTGGGGACCACCACAAGTCGATGCCCTAGAGATGGTGGCGACTGCGGCGGTGAATTAACCAACTACCTCAAAACCGTATTAGAAATTTTAACCTGGGCTGGCGACTTCTATACAGTATGTATATTCAAAGCTAATAGTAAAGAAAACCCCGTAATGCGTTTTTATTTCACACACACAAACAAATATATATGAACACGTTTGCTTTGATTCATAAAAAAATAATAATAGCACACCATTGATGGTAAATAACAGCTGTTTGGTTTAACTGCTTGTTACACACGATCACATCTGAGATGTTTTATAGGCCTTTTAAAAATATATATGTATTTATCTGATAACATACTTCCACGAAGAACATGTAAACAGTTCCTTATCTGTGAACTTCTTTTTTTGTTTTTATTCCTTTGACGATAAATGCGTGATATATGTTTTGAGTTCCAAACGAACTCTTTCTATTTTGAGACTATAACGTATTTGATTAATTTTGTAATACAGTTGAAGATCTAGAGCCGGGCAAATGTGCACTTTGTAAATATAC
The DNA here is from genome assembly GCF_032445375.1 of Bacillus rossius redtenbacheri. Taxonomy (NCBI): domain Eukaryota; kingdom Metazoa; phylum Arthropoda; class Insecta; order Phasmatodea; family Bacillidae; genus Bacillus; species Bacillus rossius. The sequence continues at coordinate 16,431,007 of NC_086342.1, forward strand.
AAATAAAATATGTTCTTGAACGACAAATTTAACGTGTTCATTAAAATGAATATTCTGTTGAGAAAGACTTTGTTGACAGAACAAAATGGTTTCGATAGACTGCAAACATGCACGACTTTGTATTATTCCTTTGATGTTTGGATCTCAATTCTCTCGACAAACTTCCGACGACACCCCCCCCCCCCCAACATTTTTTTTCCTCTTCGACTGCGGGCCAGACAGCAACCAGCTAGCAGTAGAGTAACCGAATCACGTATAGACCCACTTCAGAAAGAAGGGGGGGTGCCTGCAGAAAGATACCAGCCAACAGGAAAGCGGATGTGTGCGGAGTTTATTGTTAAACGCTAGCCGCCGACTGCTGCGGAGACCTGAAGATGGGGGTGGGGAGGAGGTTTGTGGCCTGTCCATTAGCGACCTGTCAATCACAACCTTTTTTCCCCCCCCCCCCCCTTTCCACGTACCCAATGCTTCGGTCACGGAGCCCGCCAGTCTGTTGGGAGGTCTTTGGCGCCGAGAGGTCTGGAGAGTTCTGGGGTCATCGACGCCTCGGTGGAGGGGATGGAGGGGGGGGGGGGGTTGGCCGAGGCCTGCGTCATCGAGGTCAAGGTCACTCGTGACGTCAAACGCGACGTCTTGGGTGCTTCCAGGAGTAGAGCGCAGTGGAGTGTGGAGAGTCTCTACCCAACCGGCGAGTGAAGACACCGGACTGACTGTCGGACAGGATGTGGAAGCTCGGGGTGGGCATCAGCAGTGCTGACGAAGGTCTTATTAGGGCTCAGGACACAGCCAACTGCCTGGTCAGCTGAGCGAGGTTACGGGGGCTGAAGCTGGTGACCATGCTGGTGTTGGTGGTCCCTAGCCGCTGGTCATTGCCGAAGCCCTAACACAACACCCTCCCCATCAAACAACAGGGAGTGATCCCTAGCATTTCTACATAGCTCTGGAATGTAAAAAAAAAACCAACTGGTTTTTTTTTTTACCTTTCTACCCTGATAGGGCGCACATGTGGGAGGGACCGTAAGTATGCCGTCGGAACAATCTGTCGGACGGCTGAAGGTGTGGCCACCGAGATAGAGTCCCTCTGGTGGCGATACCAGGCGAGGTTGAGCCGCTTATAATATTAATTAGTTTTTTTTTGTAAATAAAAAACGAACGCAAAGAATACAAAAATATATTACTGAACAGTTTCAAAACGACTAAATTCTCCCGTTAAAGTAGCTGAATTAAAAAACATAATTATTAATTCTTCATAAACTTGCCAGTTTTTCAATGTAGGTCCATAAATACTGATCTAATTACTTACTGGAGCACACTGGACACTAATACAAATATATTAAAAATTAATACAACCTTAAATAACAAAATAACACTTACGCAAACTACTATGCATTACATTAGAACAATACATAAATAGTCAATAAACTGTAAGTCGTTTCATAAATAGTAATTTTGTATGCAGGTGTTAGTTAATAATCATGTACAGAGAGCGAAAGATGTATATATATATATATATATATAGAGAGAGAGAGAGAGAGAGAGAGAGATAGAGAGAGAGAGAGAGAGAGAGAGAGGGGCAGAAATTCAGTAGTTTTAGATTTGATTGGAGGAACAGCAAACTGTTCGCTGTTTCGCTTTTAGAGGCAATGTTGGCACACCTGTCGTAGTCAATGGGAATCACAGTGAAAGTCGAGTGAACTACGCGAAGTGGGTGGGAACTTTCATCGTCGTGTTTTGTAGCTCTTTTTTTTTTTTGTGCTTGACGAACAGGAAATGAGCCTGGTGAGTTTGATATTCGAATGTGTAAGTTAATTCTGAAAGTCATCTCTTCTTTTTTTTTTCAAATATTAGGAATTCGTGAACACGAGTGTCGATTATCGTATTTACCGACCTACACGAGTTATCCTCGCAGGCAAAATTAATGTTACTCACTCTTTTGAAATATTTTCATACTTTTGAGATGTTTATTTTGGACACACGCCGTTGATGTTACACTGGTCATAAGAAACCCCAATAACGGACAAAAAAAAAATGATGAATATGCGAACTTGCAGCAGACAAGCCAAAATCAGTCTATGTCAAAAGTTAAATGCATAGACAGCACAGAGAGAATCCCGTGGAAGGAATTAGTCAGAATAATGTCACAGCACAGATGATCACAGTAGGCTGAGAACTACGAGACAATTGCAACAAGAGTTAATAATGAATAGAGCCACGGAAATTTCGCGGATTCATTTAGTCGCAAGCTAGAATGCAAACCTCCACACTGTAGCACTGTGTTCATGATTGGACCGCAGTTATCTGGACACGCCGCTCTACGATCTTTGAATATATATACTGTATAGAAGTCGCGAGCGGATAGGATTTACTCTACGTTTTTTCAGAAGCGTATGATGAGCAGCTTGGGAACTTCACCGCTGCAGTGCGCTGCCGTAACGCCCTGTATCGTCTTAGTTGTTATTTACACGTTAGAGCGCAGCGCTATCACCCCCTGTCATTCCCCGCACCCCTCATCCATCATTCACTGCAGCTCAACGTCGTTCAACGGGAGGGGGAAGGGGTGTTTGAAGAGTTCGACACTTGTCCGCTAGGGACCACCACAAGTCGATGCCCTAGAGATGGTGGCGATTGCGGCGGTGAATTAACCAACTACCTCAAAACCGTATTAGAAATTTTAACCTGGGCTGGCGACTTCTATACAGTATATATATTCAAAGCTACGATCGTGAGCCAACGATGACCAGCTAGGAGAGAAGTAAGCGATTCAGGTAGTGCCAATTAACAAGGATAAAAATGTTCTCGCTAAGAAATCAACCAATGGGGAAAGTAAACATGGGTCGAGCACACCTATAACTTTGAATTCTATCCTGAGGCCAGAGGAATCCGCGAAATTTCCGGGACTCTAATAATGAAGAAAAAAAAACAACCTTGAACAAAACAACGACAAAACAGACAAACCAAACGATGGTACTAAACATGTAATGTGGACACCGCAACGACGACAGCATAGTCTAACTCAGTAGACTTGCTATGACAACAGTTGCGTCGTTTCGAGAACTCAGGCACAAACCTCTTAAATCGAGATTTGCTATGTTATGACTAGAGACCTGCAAAATTCGCGGATTCATTTCGTGATATGCTACAGTTCAAATAATTATACCTTAGCGCTGCTTCTCCAATTGGTTCACTGTTAATCTGGAGTAATGAGGGCCAATTAGAGACCCTCGCTCAAAGAAGTGTCGAATCACAGACACTCGGTCGAGACGACTCACAAGTCAGCAGCCAATGAACAGGTGGCATTTGCCCGAGTGTGTAGAACAGTCTATCCTGGAGGTCATTGAATCCGCGAATTTTGCAGGTCTCTAGTTGTGACAGTTTTAAGTGTTTTAAGTTTTAAGTGTGTCTAACATGTGACCGTTATAAGTTAAGTGTTCCAAAATTTTGATAGTTCTAAATTGTTTGTGTTTTTTCCCCTTCTCTCTGAGCGTTGACTGCTCTGAGTTGTGCTAATCGAAGCTACGACGTTTCTAAGTCGTGTGGTTAGGCGTTGTGCTTTTCTAAGTTTCGTGTTTCCAACTTACGACGCTGGAGCCATGATTACTCCGAGGATTCACTGAGTAGCAAAATAGACTCGAAGCACATAATACAACTTCTTCGCGTTGATTTATTAGACTACAGTTGCTCATGAGTAGAGACCTGCAAAATTCGCGGGTTCGATGGAATTCAGGATAGACTGCACATACCCCTGTACACTCGGGCAAATAACCCAAGTTCATTGGCTGCCGACTTGTAAGTCGTCTCAGCTGGTTTGTCTGTGATTCGATCCTTCTTTGGTTGAGGGTTTATAACTGGTGGAGATGCGGCCAGATTAACAGTAAGCCAATAGCAAAATCATCTAAGAGGTATGTGTGTTTGAATTCTAGCCTATCACCGAATGAATCCGCGAATTTTGCAGGTCTCTACATGACAAGCCCTTGACGACTTGAGCCCGTTATAAACAAGGAGAATAAGTGGTTACCCAATCACGTGCAACTCGCCAAAGGGCCTGACCTTGTTATCGAACAATGAGCATTCTAAAAAAAGGGGGGGCCATGATTATATATAAGCAAGTTAAGTCTAGCCTGGAGTGAGAATAATCCGTGAAATAATCATGACTATACACTATTTCCCCCCCTGTAAATGGAACACTAATATTCATGTAAAATTACAGATATTTTTGAATTTGTACATTTACATGAAAACAACTGTATCACCACGAAACAGTGTTCGCAGTAATACTGGGTTCGGATCCTTACTCGTGCATTTATGCTTTGTGTCGTCCCGGTAACTACAATAGTTAAAATTGGTTGGCAAACCGTTCCCTGAATAGCTATCTAGCATTGACTGCGCAATGATAAGCATAATAAGACACAATAATTTTAATTATTGAAAAATCTATTATCCTTTCATTGGTTTAAAAAATCAATTAAAATATAAAATTATGCGCCAATTTTCGTAAGAAATACTCGATATTATTTGGGAAAATGTATTGCATATGTTCAAAAATAACCATAACCACGTGTTTTACACAACAACAATATCCATGTGTTGTACACAATAACAATATTTTTCTTGGCAACTGTTTTCAAATGGAATCTTTTGTAAAAATACAGAATAATTATTCCCTTGTACTTATGACAGTTGTAATTCACGTGGCCTTATTTTTTGACGTGACGTCTAATAAATCGATGAACGCCGGCTGCACGCACGAAAAAGTGTCCCATTACGCACATTGTCCCGTTACGATGTGTCCCGTTACGCTCATTGTACGTTTGCGCCGCATCTATCTCTCTTCCACTCGATTGGAACAACCATCGATTTGACTTTTTCGAGGCACATTATACTTGAAACACTCCCATTAGTTTCCTACTTTTCCTATCACCGTCCTGTCCTTAACAGAATAACACAGATTGGAAGAAGTTAATAGCAAACATGTACAAAAGTTATAGTTAAAATAATCTCTTCGTTAAAGTAATAAACATATTTGAATTAATGAGTGCAAATAAAAGTAAATTTATCAATTTCACTCCTTCTTTGTATCCATACAAAATAGTGATAATTCAATAAAAATGATTCAATTTTATTCATAAAAGTATGCAATCATTTCATCAATGTTTTGTTATGACGTTGTCACGTTAAACTATCGTCCGTAAACCGACTTAACAGACAACCTTTTTTTTTTTTTTTTTTTTTTTAAGAGAGAATATTGAGCTATGCGTGTATCTCAGGTGCAGCGATCTGAACGAGGTCGCGGCCTATGGGAGACGCGGTGGAACGTGGTAGGAAATGGAAAAGGAGATTTTGGGTGGTTGGGTTGCGCGCGGGGAGGGGAGTATTTCGAGCCGCTGCTGGCCCGCGCCTAGGCGCGAAGTTTGGTCGTGGAAGGGGGGGAGGGGAGGCCGCGGCGGTGTTTCCGACAGGAATAGCGACCCCACAGCTCCCTGAAACTGAACAAGGCGCGAGAGCGAATTCTCGCCGCGCAGGGAAAAAAAAAAAAAAAAAAAAAAACACGTGAGCGAGTTGTTCAGTAACTCGCCGCGGTGATGTTGTAACATCTAACCTCGATAACGAGCAAATCAATGTGTTCTCATTTTGCGAATACACTTACAACACGAAACTCGGACACGAAACCTAACGTAGAACTCTTTTAAAATAATGCCGAGCGTGATAAAAAAAACATACGCAAATTGCGTTTTCCACTAAATTTCTGGACGCGAATAACACGTAGTTTCAGCACCCGCCGCTAGAATTCTCTGCCGGAGCTGCTTTGTAGACTATTAAATCATTTGATTAACAGACAGAAATTTTAAACTATATGATGAAACTGCTTATTTTATAATGTTAAAATTCATTAGACAGTTAATACTATAAAGTTTCTCTTTGACTTTTTTTAACTTTGGTTCACGCCATCCGCCATGAGCAGCACTGTCTGTTACACACTTCCGTTTCTTTGTGTACTTCCGAAGCATTCACGAAACTTATTCCCACAAAATTCCGTACATCCAGAGTTAAGACGTAACACATTAAAAATGTTCTGTACTTTTACAAAAAATATTCCTTTGGAATCAGATGGCAAGAAACAGCTTTTATCGCTGCAAGAAATATATTGTCACTTTGTACAACATATGGCTATGGTTATATCTGCAAATATAAAATACGTTTTTTTTCGAGAGAATACTGAGTATTTCTTACGAAAATCGGCGCATAATTTTATATTTGAATCGATGATTCATTCCAACATAATTTTTTTAAACCTCAGTTTAGAATATTAAAAAAAAAAAAGGATTTTATTTAGTTATAGTATGCTTATTGATGTGCGCAGTTAATACTGGAAAGCTTTTCAAGGGAATGGTTTACAAATTAATTTAACTATCGGAGGTACTGGGACAACACAAAGCATAAAAGCTATTGTTTTTGGTTTAAATATAGAATATTAGAAGTAAATTTCGTGTATCCTAGATTTCAATTTCCCAGTCAGAGCCACTAATTGAATAGTCAAAATTAAGTATCTGAACCAACCTCTCACATAGTTGTAATTCAAATAAAAAATATTATCGTGTTTTAATGAACTATCTCTAAATAACGATAACCCACATTAAAATTTACAAAAAAAAAAAACCATTATGTCACTATTATTTGCATGGAGTTCGCCTCAAAAAAACATTTTCAAGAAAATTCTAAACATTTTAATTTTTGGGTCAAACGATAGGTATATAATATGTAAATGTCTAATTTCTAACTTATCTTGTTTACGAATTAGAAGCCTGATTATCTGGACAGACATGAACGGAGTAGTGATAAATATTTTTTGCAGTACCTATTTTTTTTTGCAACATACATTTCTAAACGTAATCAAACTTGTAAAGGTTCGTATGTGGCATGTCCGAAGCTGACATTTACGAGATCGACTCAGTACCATTACGACTGTGTCTTTTTTTTCCTACAGCTCTCGTCGCAAGGAGCACGTGTTTAGATAAAGCTTTTATCTGCAGTTGCCAACAAGTCTACCTCTATCATTCACGAAGTTCTTTTGAAAGAAAGACGCCTCATACCTCTTATCTTGAAACGCTAACTTAATTATCATTATCTGTGTCGCAGAACACAAATATGTACGTTGCAGTCACGACTAGTAAAAAATTTTCTAGATGAATATTTGGATGAAAAGAAAATTTTATTTGTAGCTAAACGTATGTTAGTCCAAATACATGAAAAAACGCCGCATCACCCATTTATGTTGGCATTAAATAGGGGAAAACAGTTCTATATTAAAATATCTTATTACAAGTAGACGTGTACAAATTCTACAAATAGCTCTTTTAGTGTTAGTTTTTTTTTTTACGGTGAGTGAATACGTTGAATTACGTATCAGCACTACAAACGATGAATTTGGGATCTACGTTGTTCAGAATACTACATTAATAAAAGTAAATTTCAAATATTTTATTTCAACAATAAATTAATTTCAGGCACTTATTTTACTTTTAAGCTATTATATTTCATACGAATTGAGGGAGCAACTTTGGGTAAATGAGGGTGTGTTTTTCAACTACGTGATTCTAGACTCCATCCCCATGTAGGGAACAAACTTGGTTACATGGTATATTTAATGCCCAGAATGGCGGATATGAAAACGGCTAAATCTGCTTCTTTGTTTTAGAGTGCATCAGAGTAGGAAATACTACACAACCGGTTTAAAAAAATAAAAAAAAAATGTTGCAACTGTAAAGAATTTTTTACTGTGAAAGTTACGCGTGTAAACAATATGAAGCCTAATAATGAGATATACCGCGAAGGCAAGCTGTACAGTAAAACAGTCTGTTTTTGTGTTTTGCCAACACAGAGCAATTTTGGCCAGAAGAACTGTCAACATTGCGTTTCATGGCGGACAAATCGCGCGTTTGTTAGGGTTATGTACAATCTTGTATCGCTTTCTGTATCTCGGTTTCAACGCCGCAAGCCTTTCGTATTTCGTGACTAGAACAGTAAATTAAGTACACACACTGAGTCCGAAATTTCAACTTTTCAGTCAATATAATTCCATCAAAAGCGCATTCTGTTGAAGCGGCGCTTGGACGAACTATGTGGTTTTTTTTTATCGTGCTGTCCCATCTAAAGGTTGATTGTGCACTTTTAAAGATTGTCTAAGAATTCTCGCAATAAAGAGTAACGTTAAGAACCAGGTCCAAGGGCCGTCGAGAGAAATTAAGGGTCTGGGGACAAAAAAAAATTTGTCAGGCCCTTCCCATTACTTAATGTGCAACATTTCAAACCCCACAGAAAAAAGAAAAAGAAAGAAACCTTTCAGTACTCGCTAGAGATGTGTAACTTCCAACCTCGGGAACGAGCACATCTGTTCTCATGTTGCAAACATACTTTCGTTTCATTGTTTCTTCTTTAGCACATATCATTTGGACAACGAGAAAAAGTAAGAAAAAAGAGCTGAAACGGAATTTTTCACGGAAGGTTTTTTTTTGTATGAATTATCCTGAACGCATGTAGTGACAAAGGGACGCGTGGGGAGCATTTTAGTTTTAATATTCCATCACGAAATGATAGGGTCACCGCTACAAGTCCCGTTAGAGGCTCGTTACCGTCTAGAAGACTGCACGCCAGGTCTGCGCCTGGCGCGTAGAGGCGAGGAGGCGTGCGATGCGCGAGCCAGCCTCGCCCTTAGCGCCGCCCGCGCTTTTGGAGCTAGTGCGCCCGCACTGTTAGAAATTACAGTAAATTTACAGACTTTTTAAAAAAAAAAAAAAAGAATTTAACTCAAATAAACGAAGAGTTCTTCATAATTTCAAATAACTGAATCTTTGTAGAAATTGCGACGTATTTTAACTTCCCCCCGTTTTGGTTGTTTCGTTCTCAACAAAGGTGAGCACATTCGTGGGCTGTTAAACAGTTATTTTTTTTAAGCGTTAAAACGCTTATACACCGAGAATATTCTTTCGGATTCAAGTTCAAAGTAAGTGAACTCAGTGTCCGTAAATAGCCGTAAATTTTCGAAGATCATATGTAACCGAACGTTCGTCGTAAATTGAAGGTGAAAATTTTCAACGTGCAGTCACAGATGAAGACGACTTTTGGACGAAGTCCTACTTTATAAAGTAAAGAATTATTTGTAAGTGATGCGGGTTAGAAGAGAAGGGGTGTAGCGGGGAAGGGGAGGGCGCTTGGTTGGACGAGACTCGCCTGGATGCTGGCTAGCGCAGGCGGCGGTTAGCACGGGGGGGCCTGCCTCGTCAGGGGTGTATGTGTGTCATGGGCGTCGCAAGGATAGATTTTTTGGGGGGACTTCAATTGATTTAGTTGTTGAGGAATATCCATCCCCTTGAAAAAAAAAAAAAAAAAAAAAAAGCGTCGGGCCCAGGGGTCCTCCCCCGGGAAAATTTGGGGTTTGAAGGTGCAAAAAGGTGGTTTTTAGGCATTTTTCTTTCCTAAATATTCTAATTATAGTTGGTTGCAATATATAATTTATTTTTTCTAAAAAAATATTTTCAAAGAACAAGTTTGTAAAAACACAGTTAACATCTGTATTCGGTATCGGACCTGATTAAAGATTTTACACGAAGATCGAATTGAAAAGTGCTCACTTTACCACGAGTGGACTAAGTGCACAATGCGCAACATATGGGTTATATCACAGAAATCATGTTTTTAATATAACTACGGAACTAAATATTTTATTGGAGGGAACGAAATTGAAGACTTTTATTATTGGGGGGGACGTGTCCCCCCCCCCCCCCCCCCCCCGGTTGCGACGCCCATGTGTGTGTTAGTGAGGCGGGATGATAAGCGCGACGCTCGATGGTATTTCTAGCGCGGTATCGCCACTAAGCGCAAGGCTCTGAACTGCCGCGCAGTCTTCACGTCGTCACAGGATAACTGTGAAATTTTAGCGGTGACCGCAACATTATATGGCGGATAAATTAAGATAAAGGTATAATGCAAGTCCCTTAAGTGCTTTTAATAATCTGTACTGGTTGTTTTACGCCTAAAAATTACTCTGAAAACATGCGTTTCAGCCATTTTAACTCTTCTAGAAAAACAGTTTAAAAACATGATCCAAAATTAAAAGTACTTTTCGGGCCTCAGCGAACTCTTAAATGCTTTTCGTAAACATACCCCACTCGGATATCTTGAATAGTTTTGAAATCGCGTTGTTTTTCCTGAAGCTCTGCGCACCGTCTGTGTGACCAGGTAGGCGGAGCCCTTACTGACGAGCCTCAGACCTAGTCTTGTGAAGTGATTTCAGGCCCGCCCGCTAGATAGTAGCTTTCATGATATGTATTGCTAACACAGCTACATTGATTGTGAGAAGCAATGCATGAGCTATATTTATCAGGCAAAACATATCAGCGAAAAATAATTCAATCTTAGTTTGGTAGCCAGATATTTTGTGGCATGCCACGTTTAAATATAACGTGACCTTATTTTTTTGTATTACGAAACTGCATTAAATGTTTTTTTTTTGTTTTTTTCGCACAGTTGAAATCAGTTTTACTAAACAATTAGTAGGGACCTGCAAAATTCGCGGATTCATTTCGTGATATGCTACAATTCAAATAATTATACCTTAGCGCTGCTTCTGCAATTGGTTCACTGTTAATCTGGAGTAAAGAGGGCCAATTAGAGAACCTCGCTCAAAGAAGTGTCGAATCACAGACACTCGGTCGAGACGACTCACAAGTCAGCAGCCAATGAACAGGTGGCATTTGCCCGAGGGTGTAGAGTGTAGAAGAGTCTATCCTGGAGGTCATTGAATCCGCGAATTTTGCAGGTCTCTAGCAATTAGTTGTCAAGTAGATAAATTAACATTACATTATTAACATTAAACTTTCTATTATAACCGCTAACCCGATTTTATTTATTATATTTTTTTTTTTTTGCTGGTATCTGTGGGTCCACCCAACAGGTAGTTCCAAATGTCGCGAGAAACATGGTTTCAGTTTCCTCACAACAGAGTCGCACTTCCTACGTACCAGTGCTTTTGCCTCTGCGGAGGCTACCCCCGCGAGCGGGCGAGCCAGCTCGCACGTGTCGCCGCGAACAATGACCATTGTCGAGAGAGAGAGAGAGAGAGAGAGAGAGAGAGAGAGAGAGAGAGAGAGAGAGAGAGAGAGAGAGACCCCAAGAGCAGCGGGCGCCTGTCGGACGTGACGGGGGGCAATAAACCTCCCCGCTTCCCGGCTGTACACTGCACGTCGCGCTGCGATGCGCTCATGCGAGCGGAGTTGTTGTGTTACGTCATCCCTTTGAATATATATATACTGTATAGAAGTCACCAGCCCAGGTTAAAATTTCTAATACGGTTTGAGGTAGTTGGTTAATTCACCGCCGCAATCGCCACCATCTCTAGGGCATCGACTTGTGGTGGTCCCTAGCGGACAAGTGTCCAACTCTTCAAACACCCCTTCCCCCTCCCGTAGAACGACGTTGAGCTGCAGTTAATGATGTATGAGGGGTGCGGGGAATGACAGCGGGCGACAGTGCTGCGCTCTAACGTGTAAATAACAACTAAGACGATACAGGGCGTTACGGCAGCGCACTGCAGCGGTGAAGTTCCCAAGCTGCTCATCATACGCTCCTGAAAAACGTAGAGTAAATCCTATCCACTCGCGACTTCTATACAGTATAGTATATTCAAAGGTCATCCCGTGCGAGGAGGCCGCACAGAGGAAAGGAATCGACTGATCGCTCCAGGGGAACGTGGAGTATCTCGGAATCGGCGCGTCGATTCCGCAGGGTTGAAGATAATAGGAAATGGTCGCGTCGTGCATGTTGAGTGACGAAAATAATTAAAAAAACAATAGAATCTGAACGACTTGACAGAATTCCATGAGGTAGGTTTTGTCCGCTAGGTATTTTCATTACGTAGACCTGAATGTTACAGAAATAGTCAATACGTTCTAGAGTTAAAAAATATATATATAAACGGTTTTTTTATATATAAAAAAGGGCTCGAGCCCAATAAATACCAAAATGTGGAAACATTTTGGCTGTAAAATGTTTAAACCACATGAGAAAAGACTCTACGATAACCAAACCTTAGAAAACGAACTACATTTCAATTTTAAGCTAATTTTAATTCATTTAAACATTTATTTATGCAATTTTGAAGAAAACCATTACGATAAAATGATGATAGTAATAATAATAGTGGATTCAAAAAGGACTTTGAGTTAATCAAAAGAGTTATTGAATCTCAGACAAACCAGTTGAGAAGACTGACAAGTCAGCAGTCAATGAACTGGCGTTATTTGCCTGAGTACACAAATAACTTTGTAGTTCATTCTGAAAGTCATCGAAGCCACGAATTGTTCCGTCCCTAATTACCATTAGTGGAGAGATGGAAAAAAATAGCTGAGTAATTTCACGATAGGCTAAAAAAAAAAAAAAAAAAAAAAAACTGTGGTTTGCCCATATCTGAGAACTGTGAGCCAGTGAGAAACCCTAAACCAAGAAACTGCCTCATTACGGGCAACACAGTTGAGACGTCTCACAAGTCAGCAGCCAATGAACAGGTGACATTTGCCCTAGTATGCAGATGACAATGAAACCGCAAATTTTTCCGATCTACAGTAAAAAAAAAAATACTTAAGGGCGGGGAAATAAATCCGCAGAATTAATAACCTCTAGGTTAGTCTCTAAAATTATCTTCAAACTAAGGCAAATATAAATTCTTCATTGGCTGCTGACTTGTGAGACGTCTCACCTAGGTAACTTCTGATTCATACTTCTTCGCTTGGGGGACTCTCATTGGCTCGGAATCCTCCAGATTAACAGCGAGTAGAGTAGGGGGCAGGCATTTTAGAAGAAAAAACAATTATGAACACCAGTAGACTGCAACTAAGTATATCCACATCAGCGTTTCCTTCCTTGTGATTGGCGACCATCTGCGAGAAAAATCGTTGCCTTGTTTGGCCGGGCCATTCAGGACGCGTTTGCTTCCGCACAGAGTTGCTGTAATTGGTGCTGTAAACACTCGACATGTACACTGAAAGAACCTCACGCAATCAGGAAACACAGACGATGCTACAATGTTTTAACTTTCATTTAGTCCCGGAATCTTTTCGCGAAATATGCATGCCCCTGGCAGTGAGCCAATGGCACAAGCAGCGTGGAGGCATAGCTGTTTGAATTAAAACATATCGCGAAATGAATCTGCGAATTTTCCATCAATACTACGAGGTGTGATCAAAACGTACGGTGAATTAGATTTTTATAGCAGCAACTGCTGACACTAAATCTATTTCAATTAATAAGCCCGATAGCCTGATACGTTGAGATAGTCGGTGTCAAGTTTGAACAAGTTGTGACTTGTCAGTCGGCTTCCACAAGCGAGTTCACGACTGTGAAAAACGGTTCCCAATTGAAATCTTACAGTTAATTTCAGCCAATGAAATTTCGGGATGTACCCGACATCTGTTAGCAGTGTAAGTAACTATATTAACTACAAAATGATTATCCCGTGACGTCTGACCAGCAGTTTGTTAGCACAGTTTTTCAATATATTAATAAATAAGGGTTATATAAATTTTTGAGTTAACCATTCAAACCACGACATATTTTTTTATTTACAATTTTTGCTAGTGACTTATAAGTAATAGCATTAATTAATTTTTAAAGCTGGAATTACACTTGAGTATTGGAATATCACGATTATTTCTTGCCACAATATTATTGATAGATATAAACAGTTCTCTAGTCCCGCCAAAATGGATTCCTACTCTACACGCATGGGTTGTTGCGCCGTGCGTACGTAACAGAAATAAAATATATTCATTTACCTTCTATGCCCACGATCGTCCTATGCGCCATTGTGAACCAGTAGGTTCGAAAACATGGCGGTCAAATCTTGTGCGCACGACCTTTTGTTGGTGTTAATGTCATTTTTTTTACAATTATTAATCAGGTTTAAGTCGTGTATGAAACAAAACAAAGCTCGCTGGATGGCGTGTCGCCCAGTCATCTGATTCGCCGGAGCTCAGCGTTGTGGTTAGCGGAAGGAGGGGAGGTGGGTCGAAGGAGGGGAAGGCGATGGCTACCAGCTGTGCGACGGAGCGGCTGTTTGTGGGCTCGAGGATAGGAGAGGGGGTAGCTGCTGGCTTGTTTAGACCGTGGAAGGAGGGAGGGTAAAGGCCGCGAGAGCCACGAGTTGCTGGGTGAGGGGAAGGGGGAAGCTTCCTGCCTTGCACACGTGTAGTGACGCAACCTCAGGGCTGCCAACCCCGGCGGGATCCCACTGGGGCTGGATCGATTAGCCCAGCAGGCAACCCCTTCCCTAGCCCGGGCCGGAAACATTCCGCAGCTTTGGCGAGCTCTCTCCCTCTCCGTGGATGTGGGGAGAGCGAGCGAGCAGGAACGAGACTGTTATTTGTATGTTTCTGGATGGATTCATTACGTGTGTATTCATACATAGGCTAAGACGGCCCACACACTGAAGAAACTTATTTCGTGAAACAAAAAAAATATATATTGTCGGATACCAATTAACCTTTTTTCTATAATATCATCTAAAAATAAGAGGAATTTCTAATGGTGTATTAGTGACTGCGAAATAAAAAAAGAAGCAAACATAGAATACAAACAATTTAAAAAGACACGCCAATTATATTAATCACTGATTCCAAATGGTAGTGGAAATTTCCATACAATACTGAAGAAAATATCTTGCACAAAATCATAATTACAAATTTTCTAGAAACAATTTTTTTTTTTTTTTAAATTTTGTGACACTTACTGTGCTCATATTTTGTATTTTGCGTTTAATGGTCGGATGAAATTGAAGTTTCGCGTTTCACGAAACTGGTTTCATTGAGGTGAACCCCTTCTAAAGATATCTTTTCGTACTTTGGAATATCTTGCGTGCAAGGTTCTTATCGTGCAGATAGTGCTCTTTGTTCCAACAAACGCGTAGGGCCACGACTTAACTCTGTTGTTCTCGACGATATCTTAATGGCATTTCTCGTCAAGCTGATTACACGGCGTACGGTAATCCACATCCAAAACGGAAAATTTCTACTGCTGTAGAGATATTAGTACTGTGCAGGAAAATATGCGGCCTGTTAGACTCGGTAACACTGTATTCATTACAAAGTTTCTTTCCTCAGTGGTAGAGACCTGCAAAATTCGCTTTATTATTTCTCTACTTAGAAGAAATAAGACAAATATGTCACAAAACCAAAATTTTTCATAGATCAGTTTAAATAATTTTAAATAATACTTCACTTATGTACTCAACTATTTTTAACTCAAAATATCTGGAATTTTGGACCTATCGTAAATCGTAGTGTTATATGTCACTAGAAAGAAAGGCAAACGGTGGTCACTTTTATGGTTAAAAGTATTAGTTGCCCAAAAGTGAATATAGTTTCTTATGCCTCCGAGATACAGATTTAGAGACAATCGTTACACTCTACATAAAGACTGGAAAAATTTTCTAGTTCAATGACCTCTAGGATAGACTCTAAAATTCTCTGCATACTAGGATTAAAGTAGCCTATTGATTGGCTGCTGATTTTTGAAGTCTTAAGGGGCCCGCCTACCTGT
Organism: Bacillus rossius redtenbacheri; assembly: GCF_032445375.1. Taxonomy (NCBI): domain Eukaryota; kingdom Metazoa; phylum Arthropoda; class Insecta; order Phasmatodea; family Bacillidae; genus Bacillus; species Bacillus rossius. Next base: position 16,446,592 of record NC_086342.1, read on the forward strand.
ACATATAGGTACATACCACATACGGTGTGCAGAGCTTCAGAAGAAATTACGTGATTTAAAAACCGCTCCAGATATCTGAATTGGGTCTGTTAACGAAACGCATTTAAGAATACGCCGAGTTCTGTTCCCGAATTTCGTTTCAAAAATGTATTTTATAAGAGTGAAAATTACTAAAACGCGTGTTTTCAGAATAATTTTCAGGCATGAAACTCCCGGTAGACATTCTTGAAAGCGCTCATGGGAATTGCATTACATCTTTATTTTAATTTCTACGCCATATTACGTCATGGTAACCTCTCAAATCTCATAGTTTCCAATGCACGACGAGAAGACTGCGCGCCAGTTCACAGCCTTGCGCTTAGAGGCGACACCGCGCTAGAAGCACCAGCGAGCGTCGCACTTACCATCAAATACGCCCCTGACACGGCGGGACCCTCAAGTAAGTTGCATGTGATTTGGTATTTCTGGTTAGAGGCCTCTCATTGGCAGAAGCTGCTCAAATTTACAAGTATTTTGATTTTAGCCAATCGCGAAATAAATCCGCGATTTTTTTTTTCCGGTCTCTCAACTGTAGGTAGTCACCATTCCCGCGACGCGATTGAAATATAAAATTTTATCTTTATGAGGAAAGTCTGTCGTGCCCGCGAATTTTTGTCGCTCCGACGTCAAAGGTGTGGTGTCGAACAAGAAATTATTTAATGTGAATCTTGTTCATCGGTGATTTCAGCACGAGGTTGCGCAAAACATAGTTCAGCATCACCAATGATTAGGTACAGAACCACAACGGGTTAATTTATTAGCAGGCGTTCATGTAGATGACATGTGCGGAAGAATTAGCGAAATGATTTCGCGACAGGCTGCAATCCAAATATGTTTACCTTTTTTTTTCTCCTTCTGTGCTTGGGCCACAGTTTGTCTGAATGACTCCGAGCCAATGGAAAACCCCCAACAAACGAAGCATCTAATCAAAAGCACCGTTCTTAACAAGGTGTCACTAATCAGTAGTCAATGAGAAGGTGTCATTGCCCGAGTACATACAGAGTAGTTGAGCCCATCTTAGAGGTCATTGAAACCACGAATGTATGCATCCAACTTTCTGTTGTATGATTTTAATACATTTATTTTTTATATATATATTTATTGTCTACGTTAGTTCATGTACTTTCGACGTTTATAATCAGGGACAGAAAAAATTCGTGTATTCATTTCGCGATAGGCTACAGTTCAAACAAGTAGCTATACCTTTGGGTCGCTTTTGCGATTGGCTTACTTTTTATCTGGAGGACTATGTGCCAATCAGAAACCTTAAATCATGAAAGTATCGAATCACGGACACCCCAGTTGAGACGTCTCACGAATCAGCAGCCAATGAACAGGTGATATTTGCCCGTGTATTCAGATAACTGTGGAGCCTATCCTGGTCATTTGACCCCCCACCCCCCCAACTCATTTTTCCATCCCTATATTATAATAGCTGGACTTTTAGTTTTTTAGGTTATTAGTAGGGACTGAAAATATTTCGCGGTTTCGATGACCTACAGGATGGATTACACAGTTCCCTGTGTACTCAGGTAAACAACATCAGTTCATTGGCTGCTGACGTGTGAGTCGTCTCAGCTGGTTTGCCCGTGATTCGATACATCACTGGTTGAGGGTTTCTCTCGTCCAGATCAACAGAAGCAGCTTAAGGTGTAAGTATTTGAATTTTAGTCTATCACGAAGTTGAATCCGCGAATTTCCCCCCCCCCCCCCCCCGTAGTTTAGATCAGTAAAGTTTTAGTACTGTCGTAAGGATATGTAACGTGATAATTTTTGCAGTCGGCCAAATGGCCATGTGTAAGGGAATACTAAATAAACATCAACTTCGCCACAAAGTCGTTAATGAATAAAAAAAGAAATAA